>NC_083713.1:33777368-34080526 GCF_033118175.1 Dama dama | reverse complement strand
TTTAAAGTCATGTGAGCGGATGTTCTTATCTGCAAGGTCTAAACAGAGGTCTGTGCTCATGGATAAAAAGAGAAAGCTCAGGATACGTCTTTGAAGAGAGGTTACCTAGGGGTTAAGGTGGAATGTGAGGTTGGATACTTTAGTGTGTTTCAAAGGAATATATCCAGTCTGCCCCTGGAAGGAAGGCTGTCTCCCTCCCTCTGTTTTCTTGTTCCAGGCGAGCAGAAAGCCGTGATTACAAAGCCTGCTTGTTCCTCCTTAGTAACTGTCACTGCCTCCTGCTGGTCTTTCATTTAGCAGGAGTAGGGGTCCTGAGTCTTGATTAATAAATCCTCATTTCTCTCCTACCCACCTCTCATAAACTCTGCTATCATAGAGTTGATGTTAAATTGGTATCTATGCTATCTTAAATAGCTCCAATCTAACAAACTGAAATTGAATCTGATATATATAAACACTGCTTCTCCCACCTCCTATCCCAAACCCTACTGTGAAGTACACAAGTATTAATACAATAGAGGAGAGGTTTATTAATTCACTGATTAATAGTAACTAGTAAAAAAAAAAAATTTTTTTTATTTTTACACTTCTCTTTTTTTTCTAAAATAAGCAGCTATTATCTTTCCAACAAAAGTCTAAGTGTCATTTACAATTGTCGTGGGACTTCCCTGGTGGTGCAGTGGATGAGAATCTGCCTACCAATGCAGAGGACACAGGTTCGAGTTCCCTGGTCCAAGAAGTTTCCACATGCCCCAGGGAAACTAAGCTGGTGTGCCACAAGTACTGAGCCCAAGCTCTAGAGTCTGGGAGCAGCAGCACCCAGCCATGTGCTACTACTGAAAACTTTGCACCCTGGAGCCTGTGCTCTGCAACAAGAGAAGCCACCATAATGAGAAGCCTGCACACCGCAACGAACAGTAGAGCCCTGCTTGCCACAACTAGAGAAAGCCTGCGCACAGCAAGGAAGACCCAGGGCAGCCAAAATAAATGTATACGTGGATAAAATTATTATGAAAGCTCATGGAAGATAAACTATGCCCTCCCAAATTTCCTGCCTCCAAATGTTTATATAATTCTGTGCATAGTGGGCTCTGATCTTTGCCAATGTGTTGTATTACATCAACTCCATGAATATATCAACTCCATGAAGGTTCTATCATTATCTAACCAGGAAAACAGAAACTACCCTCAATCTCTCAAACAGAGGGAATTAATACAGAGAATTGATCATCCAGGTGATGGAACACAGAGAAGCTAGACAAGGGGTGGTGCGGGCACCTCGGAGAAACTCTGATCATCACTCTTGGACTGGAAGGACAATAGATAAATGTGTGTGGTTCCCAGACACCAGAAGTTAGTCTCAGGGTACAGCTAGACATCACATGATGAGAGGTGGACCAGTGATCATTGGGCAAAGGGTGAGGATGCTACTTGTTGTTGTTGTTTAGTCGCTCAGTTATATCCAACTCTTGGGACCCTATGGACTGTAAACCCACCAGGCTCCTCTGTCCATGGAATTTTCGAGACAAGAGCTTTGGAGTGGGTTGCCATTTCCTTCTCCAGGGGGTCACCCAACCCAGGGATCAAATCCACATCTCCTGTATTGCAGATGGATTCTTTACCACTGAGCCACCTGGGAAGCCCCGAAGATGACTTGGAGGATACTATTAACGGGACTAGAGCCACAGAAGAGACATAGACACTGTTAGAGGTTCTTCAGGATGCCCGGAGAGAAGGCAAGAAATACCCTAACTTCTCCCTGTAGGGAAAACCCTGTTAGGATAACAAAACCTTGCTTGTGTCTTCTAAAGACTCCCATGTTTTGACTCCAAGGGCAGGAATCAGCTGTGGACAAAACTGAATTCTGTTCAATAGAGACATTTATAGTACTGCAAGATCAGAGCCAGTGAGTAGAAGGACTAGTTTATCACAGATCAGTTAATACTTACCAGTGGGGTAAAGCAAGCCTGTCTTTTTGTCCTTCTCTTTATAACAACTGAAAGACTGACTTATGCCCACCCATTTGCCATTCTATAGAACAGAAAGTAGAAAGTTAATAATATTAGCTGTATTTATTTGTACTGTCTATGTGCAAAACTCCATTCTAAGAACTTTATAAGTATCAGTGCTTAATTCTCAAAATAACCTCACAGGCAAAAGTCCTTCTATTGGCCCGTTTCGTAGAAGAGGAAGTTGAAGTGTAGACAGGTTAGCTAATAGACACATGGTAACACAGAGATGACACAGTTGTACTTTGGGATACTAGAAGTGGCCTTTGTGATAAGCTCTGCTATGTGATTTTTGCAACAAAGAAGGTCATCAGATAAACTCCTGTAAACTGGAACAGTTTCTTTATAATATCACCCACTTGTCAGTACCTTAAACCAAGCCGCATCTTATTCTTCCCTGTATGACTACAGTGGACTCTGGATTCATCTCCTTACCTCCATCCTTGTCCTCTTCCATCTGTATTCTGTATGGCAGCCAGGATAATCTTTTAAAAACACATCTCCTCTTCTCAAAGCTCTTCAGTGGTTTTCTCACTGTTAGTAAAGTCTTACATTACTTTAAAATCCTATACCATGGGGTTTTAGTGGGCAGGCATAGTTTGAAATGCTGTTGCTTTCCCGGTGTGACTAGGCAGCCATTTAGTTACCAATCTGTCTCCTCTTGAAGGGACATCATCTTTACCTCTGTTATACTCAGAAGCCATGGGCAAGCTCTGTAAATGAGTCAGAAAAATCACCCTGAAATCATTGTCACCCCCTGCCTATAGAAGAGCATTGATCCATAGGCAGCAGAGCGCTCCAGAAAGCCCAGGGATTTGTGCATTAGACTCAGCTCACTCCTGGAAACCCCCTGGGGGTCGTGAGTCTGCTGGAGCTCCGGGCAAAATGACAGACATTTAGTAATGTCTGTCAATGGTGCTATTTGTTTTGGCCTTTTCTGGGTAAATTTGGTGGGCAGCCAGGGCAACAAAGGGCACTCCTCAGACTGGAGTTGGAGGAGGCAAGCTGGGGTGAATCTCTAAGTAGCAGAGAGGGAGTGTAGGGCAAAGGAAACTGGCTAAGAACAAATATGAGGTAAACTCACTACTTGCTTATATGCTTGCTTACTATATTGAACAAACAGCAAAAGCTAAAAGAATGCTGCAATGAGCCTTAACATGCTGGGAGACGTGCTTGGTCCCCAGGGTGCTCTACAGTTCATCCATGGGGCAATGAACCATGCCAGGATTCTAGCCTAAGTGCGGCTCTTCATCAGCAAAATTTCTTCAGTGTTTCATATGTGTGAGTGATTAATATTTAAATAAGAAACAGTGTGAAAATCTTGGCACTGTCTTTGACCTGTTTAGTTGCATTCACATTACTGAGAACTAAAGAAGAAGATTAATTGATATGCAAATATTAGGGATGTGCATTGGATGATAAGTAAAGGGCATGAAAAAATTTCTTTTAAAAAATCTGTGTTCTCAAACACTAGTTATAGCTAATCAAAATTACTAGAATAACTGGAAACAATTTCTGGCTTTGTTCCTAATTTTTTCACAAAGTTGGAGAAGGTGGGCTGTGTATGATGACTACAACAAGAATAATGTTTTTACTAGTTGTTAGATTTTAATCTAAATAAGCTGCCATGATTCTTCCCAAGACTTCACTGCTTATGAATTATATTGAGTCGCATGGGTTCTGTAAAAGAATTTTGAAACCTCTTTCATTGCTTCAGAATTTATTCAGCCAAAATAATTACTGAGGACAGTTCAGCCTGCCTTTTTTCAATTCAAAGGTCGTTCACACTGACTTTTCTTACTTTGAGTTCATGCAAGACATCATTAATTACATGTGCTCTTAAAATGTTAACTCTCCAAATACTTCATTAATGTACACATGTATGTAACTATTTATATATTTTTATCTGCACCAATGAAAAACCTCTTAGGTGAAGAAAATAACTTATTCTCTTGCACCTTGAATTATAAGGCATTACAATCTTGTACCTCATAAATATTTTTCCGTCTTAAATCATTGCCTGGAGAGTAAGTTTGTGTTGCTTTTCCCATAAAACTAAAGCTGTTAGAGGTCAAATTTTGTAGATGACACAAAAGAGTTTCTCCTCCATGAATAATCACAAGCTCATGTTATTGGAAAGGTCAAAGTGACTTTCCAAAGTGACTGAACTCAAAGTCACTCAGTTCAGCCTGAGTCCAGATGGGTCCACTACACACACAGTTATTTTATTTTTCAGACCCCCTGAGACAGACTATCCAGAGCCTCTTGCTACGGTAGCATAGCTGTCTCATGTTAATCATCCTTTTTCAAATTTTGGTTGTTTGTTCTATGAGGCTTTATCTGATGTCTAATTTCTGTTCCTAAGAATTATGCCTATTTTTGCCATGGTTTTGCTCTTGGCAGACAGAATGGTGAGAAAAAAGAAATGCTATGACAGTGATTACTGAATCAAAATTGAGTGGGAGCTAAAGTTTGGTGATATTTTACTATTTTAGATGCTTTAATGCATTTTGAGTATCGATATAGAGATGTCACATATTTAGTGTATTTGAAACACGTTTAAGGGAAGAAACATTGTGGAAACACCTATAAATGACTGAAATTTTTACATCAAACTAAGTAATATTTTTATCTAGTATTGATATGAGAGAACTCTTTTCTCAGTAGAAGTGCTCTGTTTCTTAATTAGCTCCATAAATCTTCACATTCTTTCCAACGGATTAAGACAAGTTCACATTTGAAGTGTGAAAAGTCTGAAATTGAAGTCGAAGGTACTCAACAGTATATAATGTACTTTTTAGACTAAAGCCTTTCCTTAGAACTCTGATATTAAAAGCAGTGACTAAATATAAAAATGATAACCAGAATACCGATAAATGTACATTTCAAACACAAATCATTACTTTGCATTTAGGGAGGAAAAATATTAAATTCTTGCATCTTGCTCTGTTTCCTGTTCAATCTGTTAGGGGAAGCACGCTGATTGAAACCGCCCACCCTGGCCAGGCACCATAGTAACCATTTGCCTGAGTTGTTTTATAACAGGAGATCCTGATAAGGAATACGAAACTAATAAGCCACCACCAACCGGAAGAGTTCAGGAAAGGTCAAAAGGAGACACTGCGTGTCTGTCCACTTCCCAGAATCCCTCTTGCTAGCATCCATCTTGGCTGAGCGATGCGTGCGCCACCAGGAAAGACTCTGAATTAGAATGATTGGCCAAAGACTACCCGGAAACTAATCCCATCACCATAAAACCCAAGACTGCGAGCCACGTGGCAGAGCAGTTCTCCTGGGTTCCCTTACCTACTGTTCTCCACCCGGGTGCCCTTTCCCAATAAAATCTCTTGCTTTGTCAGCATATGTCTCCTCCGACAATTCATTTCCGAGTGTTAGACAAGAGCCCAGTTTCGGGCCCTGGAAGGGGTCTCCCTTCCTGCAACAAATCTGCTTATGTTAGTAGGTGTTCTTATTTTGATTAAGGGTTTTTACATGTGAATATGAATTCTGAATCTCTGCATGTTATATAAGCACCAAAAAACCCTGCCTCATCATAGTGATGCTCATTGTGAAATACCTTGCTTAATCAATTAATGAACATGGCCAAATAAAAGTCACTTTTTTTAAAAATCACAAAACATCATTTTGATCTGGAACTTTTTCTTCATGGGTTAACATGTAGATATCTTTAAAAATCTATAAAAATCATGTGAGCTTACATATTTTAGGAAGCTATGCTTTTTAAACATTTCTATTTTCTTTTATTGTTCATTTGTTCTTGACATTTATCACTATGAAAATAAATATTCCCATGATAATTATTTCAAAAATAAGGACAAGTAGAAAAAAGGAAAACATCCTAACATAAATATAATATTTTGGTGTATTTCCTTCCAGATTATTTATATACAGTAAAAAAAAATGTTTATACTGTATTATATTCATAATTGAGAAAAATTGGAAAAAATAAAATTAAGGTGAATTTATTCACCATAAAAATATGTGTTCATTAATAGGGTTTTCATGTATTTGAAAATGTTTTGTAACATAAAAAGACACTAAAAATTTGACACTACGTGAAAAATTCAAATTATGAATTATTATATATATGTTTGTGGTGGTGTGTGCTCAATCATGTCTAACTTTTTGTGACTCCATGGATGGTAGCCCACCAGGCTCCTCTGTTCACGAAATTTTCCAGGCAAGAATATGGAAGCAGGTTGCCATTTCCTCCTACAGGGGATCTTCCTAACCCAAGGATCGAACCAGCATCTCTTGCATCTCCTGCACTGGCAGGAGGATTCTTTATCATTGTGCCACCTGGGAAGCCAGTATATACATGGCTTAAATGCTTGCATAATAAACTTGGAAATGTGGTAAAGTTTGATTTATAACCCAAATCGACTGTAATGACTTCTGGAACTGATCGCATTTTTGAGCCATGTGTTATAAAAGAAAATAATCTAAAATATTTGGGAGCAAAGATATAGGACAAGACATTGTATTCAGGTTACTATATGGATAAACTAATCCATCCCTTTTCTGTTTAATTTATACCAAAAAAAACCCCCCAAAAAACCCACATAGGTAAACTTTGGGAGACCTTTGTTTACAAAGGTAAATTTTGATTTTTAAAAATATGGAATTGAACACTAGTTTGTTTTTTTTTAAGCCTATACCCAAGAAATTAATACGATATAAACAATTAGCAAGGTATAGTTTGTTTGCTTGTTTGTTTTTGGCTGCATCGCTCATCTTGTGGGATCTTAGTTGAAATTATGCCCTCGGTAGTGAAAGTGCGGAGTCCTAACCACTGGACTGCCAGGGAATTCCCTAGCATAATTTTATCTCTAGATTTTTTTTTGTGGGGGTAGCTAGAATGGAGGTACAAACTTCCTCCTCTCAAATTCTGGTAAATCTGGGACGATCAGAATTCAGGGGATTGTTTGTAATTAAATGTTGGCATGTTCATGGCATGGACCCAGTTTGAATTCTCTTGAAGCTGATCTTGTGATGAGGATTTGGATTCAACATTTGAGACTTACTAAGTGTTCCTGGGAGAAGTAGGGAAGGAAGTGATGGCAGCAGGACTGAAGATGGGGAAGAAGACAAGCAAGAGAGAAATTTCCGATGATTGCTGAGTCTCAGATTCCACAGGATACTCCGGATCATAAATTACATCTTAGATGTGTCCCACTTTGAAGCAAAGAATGGACTATCAAACTTCCACATAAGTCAGGTCCTAGCTATAGGTTTTCCCAGGAACGCAGTGCCTCTAGCACACTTCTGCTTCTCTATACAGAGAACAAAGTTGGTTTTGGAAGAGAGGGTCCGAGGGAATCGGAATATCCCCAGGGCTGTGCTCTACACGTGGCTATCACAAATCTGCCTTGTCTGCATTTAAGTTGCAAAGTGTGATTCTCCATGTTTTTCTGGGTCAAAGAGTTCAACTGTGAGGCAGAATTTACTGCAAGTCTAAGGATGCATTTAGAGCCTGCACATTTTCATAGAAACTTCCATTAGAATTTGGCCTGGAGGGTGGTGGTGGGGAACCTTTAGGTGTGTGTGATCAGGAGTGGAAAGAAGAGGATAATACAAGTTTAAAAAATGTTGAAGCATATGAAGGAGAGAGGGGGGGAAAAAAGTAAAACAATTATGAGGAAACCTGGGATATACTTATTATGGGAGAATGCTTGTTATTGTTCAGTCGCTCAGTCATGTCCAACTCTTTGCGATCCCATGGACTGCAGCATGCCAGGTTTCCCTGTCCTTCACTATTTCCTGGAGCTTGTTCAAACTCATGTCCATTGAGTCGATGAGGCCATCCAACCATCTCATCCTCTGTTGCCCCCCTTCTCCTCCTGCCCTCAATCTTACCCAGCATCTAGGTCTTTTCCGATGAATTGGCTCTTTGCATGAGGTGGCCAAAGTGTTGGAGCTTCAGTTTCAACATTAGTCCTTCCAATGAATATTCAGGGTTGATTTCCTTTAGGATTGGCTGATTTGATCTCCTAGCAGTCTAAGAGACTCTCAAGAGTCTTCTCCAGCACCACAGTTCAAAAGCATCAATTCTTCCCTGCTCAGCCTTCTTTATGGTCCAACTCCCACATCTATACATGACTACTGGAAAAACCATAGCTTTGACTATACAGACCTTTGTTGGCAAGTGATGTCTCTGCTTTTTAATACACTATCTAGGTTTGTCATAGCTTTTCTTCCAAGGAGGATGCTTATTCAGGCAAGCTGTTGTTGCCCAGACTTCAGAGAAAGGTTGGAGAGAAAATTCTCAGTTCACATTTGGAGCTACCAGAACAGTTTTCATGTGACTGCAAAAAACTTGACTTGGGCCCCAGGCTCAGAGGAGGCCTGGGATGATGGTAAGTCTAGCAAGAAAGGACAGTCACCCTGGGCCAAGGCCAAAGGAGGGGCCAGCTGCATCTAAGAGGAATAAAAGTGAAACCATCCAAGAGCAGACTGCTTAAAACTTTAAACCTGTGCCAAGTTGACTGAGGAATGTGAGACTGTGTACTTGCAAATTACCTCAACACTATATCATCTGTATTCTGAAAATTTCTCACACTGCAATAGAGACTTAGAGCCTTTTCAAACATTTTTGAGTCTGTGATTCTGCGATCCTAAGTGAGTTGTGTAAGCTACGCACTCTGAAGGTAATGTGTTCCTGCAGACATCACCAGGATTGAGTATTGCTGAGAAGAAGAGGGAAAACGAAAAAATCAGTGATCTTTCATGTGTGGTCTTGGGGGGGAACTATTTTGCATTGTGATTACCCAGAAACCTGTCCAAAGCAAGTGTTCAAAGGAACCCACTGAGGAGAGACTTATTCATGCCTTAAATTTGAGTGCCCCATCTGGAAACTGTCTGTCTTTTAGTCACATTTGCATGCTGGAAAACTATATTTTTAAAAAATCACAGCAGATAATAATTATAAACCTCTACAATTTTTTATTTATTTACTTATTTTTATTGTGCTGGGTCTGCCTTGCTGCTCCGGCTTATTTTTCTAGTTGTGGCTAGTGGGGGCCACTCTCTAGTCGTGCGTGGGCTTCTCACGGTGGTGGCCTGTGTTGATGCAGAGCATGGGCTCTAGGACACACAGGTCTCAGTAGCTGTGACACATGGGCTCAGTAGTTGTGGCTCCTGGGCTCTAGAACACAGGCTCAACAGTTGTGGTACACGGGGTTAGCTGCTCCTCGGCATGTGGGATCTTTGCCAATCAGGGATTGAACCTGCATCTCCTGCATTGGCAGGCGGATTATTTATCACTGAGCCACCAGGGAAGGCCAATAATTATAAATCTTCAACACAATTAGAGGATAAGCTTGCTTTCTCTATATTCTAGCCAACTACATTTGTGACAAAAAATAACAGAAAGCTAAGAAAAAATATTAATAATTGATGATATTTTTTTTCACAAAAAGGAAAATAAAGTATTCCTAATAAATATTATTTGAGTTCTAGGAGCTAACTCTATCATCTCATACTAACTGTTCTTTAAGTTGGGTACAGATAAAATTTCTTTCACAAGCACCAGAAGATTATGAGCTCATACATTTTTTTCCTTAATACTAAAAAAAAAAATAAAATACCAAAAAAGTTCCCAAATAGGTACTATTATGTATAAAATAAGCTACAAAGATACATTGTACAATACAGGAAACAGAACCAATGTTTTACAACAATACAGGATTTATTTTAAATCACTGGTATTATTATCTTGATTGATGCTCTTATCATCCTGTCTTTGATCAATGGAAACAAACCTCTTCAAGCTGATTTTCATGCTTTTTTGATGGTTTTGCTTGTCTTTTGTCATCCATAAGATTACTCCTGCTTTAGATGCCAGTCATGAGTCCAGATGTCTGGTGTTTCTGACTAAGCCTCTGTATATCAGGAGCTCCCACAATCCCCTCGTCAGTTTAGACAGTTTGCTAGAATGGCTCACAGAACTCAGGAAAGCAACCTGCTCACTATTTCTGGTTTATCATGAAGGATACAAGTCAGGGGAGATGTGCAAGGCAAGGTACTGGGGCTGGTTGGCCGCACAAAGCTTCCATGCTCTCCACACAGGCCACCCTCCCAGAAGGATGCTCTCCCAACCCTGTTGTCTTTGGGAAGTTCCATTACTTAAGATTAATTAAATCATTGACCATTGGTAATTAAGTCTATCTCCATTCCATCTCCCCTCCCCTACAGGTGGGAATAAAAGTTTAAACTTCTAATCATGCCTTTTTGTATGCTAATGAGAGAACAGGCCACCCGTCCTCTCATTAGCATACAAAAGGACACTGCTCTTTCTAGTGATTCCAAGGGTCTTAAAAGCTCTGGTATAAGGAATCTGTGTCGAAGACCGATTGACTATTAGGACAAAAGATGCTCTGAGCACCCTGTTGTTTAGGAAATTGCAAGGGCTTTAGGAGCTCTGTGTCAGGAACTGGAGTAGAGACTAAATATATATTTCTTATTATGTCACAATACCATTATCTCAATTTTGGAAAAAATATACACAGAAAAATAGCTATATGGTAGTAAGCCAAAATATTAACAGTGTGGTGATCTTTGTTTTCCATTTGTGCTGTTATTCCATTTTAAGGGGCTTCCCAGGTGAAGAACCTGACTGCCAATGTGGGGGACTTAGGAGAGTTTGATCCCTGGGTCAGGAAGATCTCCTGGCATAGGAAATGGCAACCTGCTCCAGTATTCTTGCCTGGGAAATCCCATGGACAGAGGAGCCTGACAAGCTACAGTCTACGGGGCCACAAAGAGTTGGACATGACTGAATGCACACATGTACACACACACGTTTCATTTTAATTTACAATTTGTACTTTATAATTTTACAATAAAAATAAAGAACATGAGTAAATTGTAGCTAATTCAAAGCTGGAAGATTGGTGTGAAGAGTTATCTACAGATCTTCCTCTACTATATGCCTGGGCTTAAGTCCTAATAAATCCATCATAAGTTGAAAATGGTATATGCTGAAATGCATTCAATACACCACTGAACATCATAGCTGAGCCTAGCCTACATTCAATGTACTCAGAACACTTACATTAGCCTATAGTTGGGCAAAATCATCTAACACAAAGCCTATTTTATAATAAAGAGTTGAATATCTCATGTAATTTATTGAATACTGCACTGCAAGTGAATAACAGCATGCTCATATGACTACAGAAAACTTGCAAATGTGTCTGTATTTACCCTCCTGGTGGCATGGCTGACTTGGAGCTGCTGCCACGCCCAGCATCACCAGAGAGGAAAGCAACGCATGTGGCTAGCTTGAGAAAAGATCACAATTCACAACTCAAATTACAGTTTCTACTGAATCCGTATCACTTTTGCCTAATCATAAAGGCAAGAAATTATAAATCAGAACCAGTCCATCTGTACTCTTACATGCAAGAACAACTTTTACAAATACTATTGAAAAAAATCTTAAAAATACATATATTTGGCTATGTAAAATAAAAACTTCACCAGATAAAATAATCGATAACACAATTAAAAGATAAATAACAAATATTTTTAAGTTAATACATTATTCATAAAGGCATGATATCATTAATTCATCAAGATAAAAGCCAGTGGGAGAAAATAAGTACATGTAATACAGTACATGGGTTTCCCAAGTGGCTCAGTGGAAAAGAATCTGCCTGCAATGCAGAAGATATGAGTTTGATCCCTGGGTTGGGAAGATCCCCTGGAGAAGGAAATGGCAACCCACTCTAGTACTCTTGCCAGAAAAATCCCATGGACAGGAGCCTGCCAGGCTACCGCCCATGGAGTTGCAAAAGAGTCAGATATGATTGAGTGATTGAGCACTAGCAATACAGTATATAGTGATTCAAATTATCAACACATTTAGGGAAAACTCTCACAGAAACCTAGGATATTATGATTTCTTCACTTTACAGGTGAGGGAAACGGTTTAAAAGATTAGATCCCTTGCTTGCGAGAATAAGGACAAGGTTGAGACTCGTTCTTCTGATTTTGGACTCAGATCTCAAGCCCTGTCACATGGTGGCTGAGGAAGCCCAGTCTCCCTCACCTAGACAGGACTTTCTGTGGCTCGCCCTCATAGTCAAGGGTTCTTGACATTAGAATGAGGAATACTCTCCCTTCTCTGGATACCAAACGCTCACAAAACTTAAATTGTATGACTTAGCTTGTGCTCACTTCTTCTTACCCCCCAACATTTATTTATTTACTTCTTTTTGGTTGCCCTGAGTCTTCCTTGCTGCGCTCAGGTTTTCTCTCGTTGTGGCAGGCAGGGGCTATTCTTCATTGCGGTGTGCGGGTTTCTCACTGCAGTGGTGTCTCTTGTTGCTGAGCACAGGATGTAGGTGCACTGGCTCAACAGCTGCAGCCCTCGGGCTCAGTACTTGTGGCACATGGGCTTAGTTGCCCCTCGGCATGTGGGATCTTCTTGGACCAGGGATTGAACCTGTGTCCCCTGCATTGGCAGGTCTACTATCCATGCTTAGTTCTTGTTATAGTTCTAAATAGAGAACTATAGTTCTTGCTTAGTTCTAAATAGAGCATGCGTGTGTACTCACTCAGTCGTGTCCAATTCTTTGCCACCCCACGGACTGTGGCCCACCAGGCTCCTCTTTCCATGGGATTTTCCAGTCAAGCATATTGGAGTGCGTTGCCATCTCCTACTCTAGGGGATCTTCTTGGCTGGTAGTGACCCATGGATGAAAGAGCAGATAAAACCAAGGAGGGTTTTGGAATGCAGGAACTGAAAAACCAGACCCTTATCATCCTTCCCTCCCCCATATTGTAACTATTAATGGATTTTCAGTCCTCCTGAGCAGTATAACCTGTCTCCCCTCCTACCTCATGGGGAGAAGGTATTTGCCTCACTCTTCCCTCCACCCAGGATACCTACCTCAAGCAATCAGCAAATGATCTGCAAGACCCCTATCCCATCCCTTGTACCCTGGGTATAAAAGTGGACTAAGGACCCCTGTTCAACGTCTGTTCTTCCTTGAGCTGGCCTGCTTTTCTAACAGAGTCTCCCACTCTAATAAACTTTATTTCCCTCCCATTCTGTCTCATGTTTGGAAATTCTTTTCCAACCCTCGCAGGGACCGCGGCACAGCCCAGGGATCAAACCTGTGTTTCCTGCATTGGCAGGCAGGTTCTTTACAATTGAGTCATGTGGGAAGCCCAAATAAAGCATACACCTTTCATTAAGTTTTTAATATTAACAAAGTAATTACACGTTCATCTTCATTAAAGTAAAATGTATTTTAAGCTGCTCTTCAGTCTAAAGAGCATATCTTATGACAGTGAATATTTTGCTTAATCACCTACTTACTTAATCTATAAGCAAAGGAAAGAGAATTGTGGTCACTTTCATATATTATTTATTAAGATATCCTCTTTATACTTTTAAATATAAACACTATGCTCAGAGTTTGAATATTCATTGCCAAGATATTTCTGACTCCACACCCACCCCTGCTGTTTGTCTATGACAGATAAAATCATAAACTCAAGGCATGTTTCTATGCTAAAAAGTTTCTCATTTATTCATCTGGGCTCTTTACACACAAACTAGAAATCATGCAATGTTGTGAAGTAATTAGCCTCCAACTAATAAAAATAAATGAAAAAAAAAAAACACTAGAAATCAACAGGAAATCTTGTTTTCTTCATTTGTAGCATTGCTTCTACCACAGTTACAAAAAAAAAAAAACAAAAAAAAACAACCCTGCCATTATGATCCAAAGAAAATATATGGTCAATGTGTTTCAATTTTTGACAATGTTGGAAAAAATCATTTTTTAAATGCATGATTGTTCCAGAAAGAAAAACACAATAGACAGAAATGGACTTAATTGTTATTGCCATAAATCAATGATTTACAGTTGTTTTTCCTCCCTAAATTCCCAGGAATGTGTTATCACACATTCTCATCAGTAACAGAAGCCCTGTATGTGGATGTAATAGACTCTCCAGGAGGTGGTTTCTTATTTAACTAAGATTCCTAGCTGATTCCCGGTAAGCCCCTTCCCAAAGAACAGGGCCACCTGCACATTGGTGCTTTTCAAATTTGAAGGTGAACAACCTGGGGCTCTTGTTTTTATGCAGATTCTGGCTCATTAGATTTGGAGTGGGGCCTTGAAATCTGCATTTCCAAAGAGCTCCCGAGGTGCTGTTGGTCCATGGACTCTACTTTTCAGGCAGGCAGTATAACCACCTCCCAGCTCTTAATCACCAATAGATGCTGCATGTTTGTGAACCCAGTTATGGGTTTGATGCATTTGCCTTTATTTGGTCTGTGATTAGGTTCTGTTTGGCTTTTAGAGAATTTCCTCCAGTCAAAGGGGGGACTTAAATAATTTATGGATCTATTTGACACAATTATTAAAAAATTCTCTTAGTGTTTCCTGCAAATACCTTCCCAGTAAACAGAAAATCAGGTATGATGATAAGAATGAGCACTGGTCTCACAGGCGGGTCAGCAATGGCAACAATAACTCCTGCACAGATGAAATGGTAGAACAAGTGAACTCGTTGAAGGATCCCTCAAGCTCCACGTGAGCTCGTATTCTTCTACGGGACCCAATCCCTAGACATTTGGTGCTTGGTGCTGCTGCTTTATTTTCTCCAGGTTGTTCTCTGTCCCTTTCTTAATCTCTCTCCCCAATCAACTTTCATGGCTCAGTCCTTCCTGTTTTTGATCACTTACTCTGTGCAAGGCAGTATAAACACTGAAAAAATATGAATGACTATAGGTTGTAAGCTGTTTAACATTTATTTAGGAAAAAAAAAAAAGGCATGCAAAAATAAGTGATTAAGGAATTCCATAACAGCTGGGCTTGCTCTAATCTAATTCTGAAAGGCCAGTTTTATCTGGTGTGCAGAGGAAGTAGGCAAAGACACAGCTGTTGTTTGGAGCATAGTACAGGTGTTGAGCTGAGAAACTACACTGGCTGGAGACACACAGGAGGGGCCTGTGGGAACACAGCTTTAAGCCATGTGGGTTCGCTGTGTTGGGAAACCACAGTGGGAGCTGATCAACCTTCTGTTACCCATTTGAATGGAACTGTTCCTGTTTAATGCCATGAACCCAAGTTTTAATTTCATTTTTTCCAAGTTTTAATTTTTGCTTTTTTTGCAAGCAGAAGTCTTCTGGTCCTCTCTTTTTATGGAAAGTGAAGCCACCAGAAGTGCAATTCAGAATATAAATGATGGTGTACATGTTTGTCAGGAAATGGAAAAACGTGAAGGTGCTGACAGCTTCCACCTGAACTCTTCCTAGGAAGAGAATGGAATTTGTGTTGACAAAATACAATGATGAAGTACGGAGTGAAGTGGAATTGGGGTCTCCTCGAGGCTTGGAGGTGCTGGGACCTCACTGAGGAAGTCACAGTGAAATAGGTGCTGGTTAATCTGAAGGAGATGAAAAATGAGTTGAGGAGGAGCTTAGGAGGCGAAGCCTATGTGACTCTTCCTCCTAAGCACTCTAAATTTTCAAAAGGTGCAACAACACCACAATATAAGAATATACACAATGCAATCAAAGCCGACTCTTTAGAAAAGACCCTGATGCTGGGGAAGACTGAAGGCAAAAGGAGAAGGGAGAGTCAAAGAATGAGATGGTTGGATAGCATCACCGACTCAGTGGACATGAATTTGAGCCAACTCCAGGAGATAGGACAGGGAAGCCTGGCAAGCTACAGTCCAAGGGGTTGCAAAGAGTCAGACACGATTTAGCAACTAAACAACAAAAACAAACGATGTGAATAGGTTTTTATGGAAATTGTTGAAGGGACTGTGTTTTGCATCTGGAGTGTCATGGACTTTTACAGGTATGGAGCAAAAGAACACTGGTTTATGGTTTCAGAGAGAATCATAAGAACATAAGCCAGAATAATTTACCAAAATTAAGGAGTAGGCTCCTGAGTGTGGGATGGGGTTTAGGATCAAGTTTAGCCAGTTCACTTGGGGGTGAGGAGTCCTCAGATGGCATGTAGATTATACATTTAAAATCATTCGTTCTGAGAAAAATTGCCACCTGAAGCTAATACTTTAAAATTTCTCAGTCTCTTTAAAATATCTACTTTGAAAGGCCAGAATGTCTTCTAGCATCTCCCACTAGGTTTGTACAATTAACTACCCACTTCTATAAAACCCAAGGGTTTTCTAAGCCCTATTTTTTAAAAATATTTTTATTGTTAACTCCTATCCTGTCTATTCTTGTAGTTTTTTTAAAAACAAATTTAAATTTATTATGAAATGCTTTGAAACACAGAGCACATAAAACCCAAGGTCATATCACTCAACTTCCATGTCTATGTCTTGGACACAGAGAAACAACAGTTAAAAGGGTTAAGGTAACTTAGAAAATTATTTTTAAGACTTTACAAGAATGTAAAGTTGTGTAAGAAATGTCAGAGGCCACCCAAAGGCTGTCATTCTGGGGTACAATAATTTTGCTTTTTTTCTTAGAAGATGTTTTCTCTCAGAACCTAAAGAACTAAAGAACACTACTGTTATGAGAGGGACCTGACTGTAAGAAGCCTGGAGTGGATTTGTTTTTCTGGAACTAGCCCTGTTGTCCTCTGGCAAAACAAAATTAAAAGATAATAAACACACAGCTGCCACTGTGCCTTGGAAATAAAATTTTTCAAAGGCTTTCAAATTTTAAACTGCAAAATCTTTTGTTGCCTCAGGTGTTTTCCTTAAATTGTTGCCTGTGTGTTCCTAAACCACCTCTTTTTTTTTTAGTGTTCTATCAAATTACTAAGCTGTCAGATGAGATTAAACAAGGTGGTAATTGTATGCTTTAAAGTTTTGACTGTTTGTTTCTTTAGGAACAATAATAAATGAAGGAATTGAGGAAAGTTTTTCTTGCAAATTACAAATTTTACTTAAATACCTCTGAATTAGGTAAATTCAAGTTATTCAATGTTTATCCAAGCATCTTGAATGAGTAAGATACATGAGTATATATTGGCAAAAAATATTAAGTATGGTCTTAGGCCCGAGGAGCTTGCAAATAAGTAAGAGACAAGAAAATTTGTATTTAGCAGTCAAAATGAACAAAAAGATATGTGCTAATTGGTATGCACTTGAAGAATTCTTTAAAGAATATTCTAAACAGTTTCTGTGAAGCTTCTGTGCTTAGTGAAGCAAAACAAGAACCTCAATTTAATTACCTAAACCAACTTGTTAGATGAATGACTGCATCACATTAACTTGGTACTTCACTGAATGACAATCATTATAGTCGGAAAAGTGCAATTAAAATAATATGTATGGCTGTAAGTACAATCAACAATTTTCCCTTTTTATACTATCAATCTCACGTCTAATACTTAGGTGTTTACTACTTTTAAGACACCATGTTATGGACTATGAAGAATAAAGAGACTTTAAAACACACTTTTGGTCTGGTTGACTGGACATGGTTTCTTCATATAACATTACTGCAAGACAAAGAATCCCAAAGGAGGTAGAATTACCTTGCAGCTAGAGTTGTCAGGGATGGCAGGGGGAGAAGACTGGAGGACTAATAGAATGTGATGAGGATGGGAAAGAAGGGCTTGGATATTTCAGATGAGGAAATGGCAAGAATTCAAGAGCAATGGCAATAGCAGCAGAAAGCAATTTTGGTATAAAGCAATGCTTTAGTTAGGCCAGAAAAAAGAGTTCCTTCCTGCTGTCATGGAAGATGAGGCCAGAACAACAGGTTGAGGCCATGTTATAAAACCTTTGAATACAGGCTTCAGAGTTGTACCTTATCCTGTAAGTAGAAGAGTTTATCATGGAAAGCTTTTGAACAAGCATTTGGTGTTATTAAAGCATTCATTTAGTGAAATGATTTGGAGTGATGCACAAATAATCTTGAAGGGAGGAGAGCCTGGAAGCAGAATGCTCAGGTAAGAGGCCTGAGTCTGGGTGTGAGTTGGTAAGAACCAGAATCAGGTAGGTGTTAGGAATGAAGGACAGGCTAAATCTCTATATGCCTTTTTAAAAAAATGAAACATTTAGCATAGCACTATAAAGGAACAATATAGTAAAAAATTCCAAAATTAAATGTATTGATCATTTTCAATGAGCAGACTTTAGTGGAATGATCCTTTAAAGATAGCTACATGCATTCTTTATCTGCATGATGTTATTATGAGTACAGCCCAGTTTTATTCATGTTCCAATAAGATTTTTTTTTTCCAAGTAAGACATTTGGTTTAGTCCTAGGAAAACTTGGTGTATTTTTGAGGAAACCGTATATTTTCTTCCTTCTCATAATAAGAGCTATGGCGCTCACACATTCTTCCCTGAATGCCTGTAGGTTCCAAACCAGGCCTTCAGCTTAACACAGCAGCTGTGTTGTCTTTAGACTGTAATCTGTTTCCTTCTTTGTTCGCTCCCCTCCCTTCCCTTGTCATTGCTCTTCACTAATCTTCCTGTCTGGGTCCTCCTCTCCCCTCCTTGAGTTTCTCCAAATGAGTTTTCAAAGAGACAAAGGAAAAGTACAGTTACTCTGCCAAGACCTCTCTCTCCTGTCTCCACTCCCAGTTCCCTTCTGAACTCCAGCCTGGCATTTCTACACACTGCTGTCTTCTGCTCAGCCTCTGAACCAATGGCCCCATCTGCCATCTCTCTTTTGTCCAACCTCCATCCTTACTCAAATATGGTTTTTGAATGAACAGCAGTCGGATCACCTAGGAACTTTGAACAAATGCAAATTCTCAGGCCTCACCCCAGAACCAGAAACTATTGGTGGGGCCCAGCAACCTGTATTTTAACAAGCCCTCCAATGATCTTGGGCCTCCCCTAGTGGCTCAGATGGTAAAGAATCTGCCTGCAATGCAGGAGACCTGTGTTCCATCCCTGGAATGGGAAAAGCCCCTAGAGAAAGGAATGGCTACCCACTCCAGTATTCTTGCCTGGAGAATTCCATGGACAGAGGAGCCAGGTGGACTACGGTCCATAGGGTTGCAAAGAATCAGACATGACTGAGCAACTAGCACTTTTCTTTTTTTTTTTTCAATGATTCTGACCCGTGTTGACGTTTGTGAACCACGGTTCTAGAGGATGACTGTACTGTTTTCTTTCTCTCCCAGTCTTATGTTCTCCTGCTCATGGTACCTCTCATGCACTCTGCATGTCTACTGTTATCTGGGCAAATCCTTTCTACACTTTTTAGAATAATAACAAATTCTTCAAGGAGCTTATTTGATTGGTGCAGCTAATTATTACCTCCATCAATGTCACTTAAGCATTTATGGGTTCCTCATCTCATGGTCACTTGCTGGTCCATGCTTGAGAATACCCGACAACACCTGGCCCTGTCAGTGGCCAGCTCTACTGAAAAACAGACTAGCACAGCTTCCTGAGAAGATCACAGCAGATAAACCAGAAGGAGGCCTGCTCCTTTCCAATAAATTCATCTTTAATTAAGGTGATGTGTGCTGCGCAGTATGACTACAGAGGAGGACTAGTTGAGATTTTCCTGATTGGATAACCAGGATTTCAGAGTCTTTTTAGGAAAGACAAGAGACAACAATTATTGCTTGATACCACTGTAGCCAGTCAGAGGCAAAGCAATCTCCCTGTTTTAATACTGGAAGTTAGGGTTGATATTAGAGATCCAATTATAAGTGATAGGTACAAAGATCCAATTAGTAAGTTTTACAGATGCCATCCAATCTATATCCTTTAAAGGAAATGTAGTGCTCTATGTGTGCATTAGTGTGTAATGATACTATTCCTTCTCCTCCTTTTTTAAATTAAGAAGAACTTTATAAGGTCAAACAAGCGCAAAACTGGATTAAATATTCAAGTTGTTTTGTTAGGGGTAAGAGGTAGCAGGCGCTGGGAATAAGTTTCAGTGGAAACCTCATTAATTTAAGGCAGAACACAGAAGGGGTGGTTCTCGAAGTTCTGAATGTTGGCAAAATATTAGTAAGTATTCTTGTGAAATAGACGTGTTTCTAACACTTATTCAACCATGATTTGAAAGATGTTGGTAAACTTTGCAGCTAATAACTGGGTCCAAGGTAGTCTTTTTCTACAGTTGATTTGGAAAACACAAAACCAGAACAAATATTTGTTAGGCATTAATGCAGCACTCAGTTCCTATCTGGAACTTTTCACCAGCTTGAGCCAAGGTTAATGTATCTGAAGCAATAGCAAAAGTACAAGATAATAGGAAGGTTACGCATTAAATTACGTTTATCCTTGACGTATTTTTCTTTGTACACCCTTGGAAATCTCATCTCCTATGACTTTATCTAATAACTATGTAGGTCAGTGTTTCTCAGCCCTGAGTAATGTAGGGATGAACTGCTGCAAAATTTTCTCACATTCTCTCAGTTAGGAATGAAAGCATTTTTATTAGTATTTTTTAGCACTAGTATTAGTATTTTTATTAGTATTTCACCAAAACATGTTTCAATATAAGAATGAATATAAATCACCTAACTTTATGATTCTTAACCAACTACAAAAACCAACTGTATAAATGAAATACAGAAAAGCTATATAGCCAAAATAATTTGTATTAATTTAGCGGCATGGATGATGTTTTATTGGAGTAAAGACTACCACTCAAAGCCTGAGCATGGCCCTGCTGGCTAAGAGGCAGTTTTCTTTGCTTTCAATAGGCCTTTCTTATTATAAGTCACATGAGAACTCAGCTTTCACCACTTCTGTATTCAAACTGCTGTGAAACTATTCATTATATACTTCTTGTGGGTTTTTTTTTTTTTTGGCTGTGATTTGTACAAACACATCAGGTGTGTATTAACTGTGTCATATTTTCTCACTATTCGACAACAATTAATATAATACTATAGACTGTCAACTTGATAACTTGACTGAAATATAAATGAAAAGGTGAGAAATGAAATCATGGGTGATACATGACTTAAGCTAGCCATCCAAATGGGCCCAAATTTTCTTGTTTTTTTAAAAGATTGTCATGGGTATGAAAACATGAAATATTCACTGAGATATGAAAAACTTCTCATTCAAAACTGAGGCCAGCTGTGACAAACACAGATCCCTACCCCCCACCCACCCACAAGGAAGCATTGGTGACCCAGCCGTCAGCCAACCACTGCCAGGTCTCAGTTCCTTCAGGGTCTGCTCAGCTGCAAAGAGCTGCCCATGTGCAAGACTGATGGAGGTAGGGGTGTTCAAACTTGGCTATTTCGTTTGAATTGAGACAACTCTGATGGGCCATATATGCTCCAGATTCCTTGTGGACCTGGCTGAGGTTCTGTCAGCCTGTACTACAGGTCCATTTAGCCCACCTGATCTTGCTTTCCCCCTCTCTTCCATTAGTTATATGTGTTAGTCACTCAGTCATGCCCGACTCTTTGGGACCCCTATGGACTGCAGCCCACCAGGCTTCTCTGTCCATGGAATGCTCCAGGCAAGAATACTGAAGTGGGTTGCCATTTCCTTCTCCAGGGAATCTTTCTGACTCAGGGATAGAATCTGAGTCTCCTGCATTGCAGGCAAATTCTTCACTGTCGGAGCCACCATGGAAGCTGAATACCCCACATGGCACACTCCATCTTTCTGTCTCCTTCTGGAGAATCTAGCCAACAAGAGCATCCAAGAGTCTCTCCAAGGACCCCCAGAGTAATGAGAATACCTCTTGAGTAGCCCTGATTCTTCTCTTGAGGTTCTAGTCTGAAAATTCAGCTTCCTACTTGCTCTTCACATTCAACAGCTCCAAAGCTGCTGCAGAACTGATCCCTTGAGCTTGTGCCTCAGAAGAACTTGTGGTTTTTCCTCATTTTATACTTTATTTTATGGCACTACCATTATATTCTCACAGGATCAAAACTTGCGAGGTAATTTGATTCCTCACACACCTTGCTCTGTACGCCCATTCTATGAGTTATGCTTCCTAACATGGGCAGGACTTTACTCATTACGCCAAGGAGTCACTTCCCTCTCAACAATGGATGCTAATGACAATGGAGAGCTTCACTTAGTTCCTGGGAAATCTAGTCTCTTTAACAGTCTTGAGTTTTCCTTAGACTTTAAAAAACAAAAAAGCCCTCTATGTTTTTCTTAAAGGAGACACACAAACTTTAAACCCACAATCATCTACTCATTTTAGAGCACAATATATTGGTTTAAAAAGAGAAAAGTGCTTTGAGAGGATGGCAGCAAATGTCAAAGGCCTCACTTTTCCTTCTGCCTTTAAGATTTGTGCAGTACAGTCATTAAAACATTTATATTTTCTCCAGTTTAAGATAAAATACATTCAACTTTCTTTTCCTTTTTATCTTTTACATTGGAGTAAAGAGTAAAGAAACCAAATTCTCATAAATGCCAAAGTAATAATTTTATAATATGGAGATTAAAACCTGTGTGAATGTTACTATGCAATTTAGAAGTCTATAAAAATGCATATTTTTTTTAAAGGAGGCAACTCACTGAAAGATACTGACGTTTAAAATGGAAAGTTGTGTTGTCAGTTGAAAATGAGAAGCTGAAATGTTTGTGAGGGAGGAATTGTCTGGGGAGCAGTAGAACATTTCCTGCCCGTGGCTGCAGTCTTGAGGACTGGTGACGGCCATGACGAATCCAACAGCCATCACCACAGCACCCATGGGGAGCACAACACAGGACATAATCTTATCCGAGTGTGTCCTCGGTTCTTCAGACAGTTTCAGATAACATGCCGATGGAATGATAAAAATTAAGGGAGCTGCACAGAGCACGCCCTGCAGATCGAAAACAAGAAAGAAGATGATGTTACTGAGTGGAGCCTTTCTGGGACAGTTTGGAAAAAAACACCTAGAAAATCTATCTGTCATTGTGCATGTTACAAGTTTGACAGCTTCAGTTAAATCAAAGAAAGGAAAGAAAAATAATTCCAAGAAAGACTTTCCTTTGCTGACAGTACATTTACAGATGAGAAAAGTAAAATAATATAATGGTATATCAGGCTTAAGAAATAATAATCAGAAAATAATATAAAAAATAAAGCAGATGGTATGGCTGATTCCTGGCAAACTCTTAAACGTTCCCTCATTTTCAGTCACATCATATTTCCTTATACTCTTCATCTCAAATTGCTGTGTACCTACTCTGCCATTTAAAACTGAGGGGTCTATTTGTCAACTGTGTACAGATGGGGAATATTCGGAGGTGTACGTAGGGCATGCGTCTTATCTCTCCTCTTTTCGTGACCTTGTAAGAAAGTAGGTGCCTGTCTGTATGAGAAGGGAAAACTGTACCCCTCAGGGTACTTAGCATGAAATAGCATTTCTAAATCCTCTTTCAAGTAAAACTACTCACATTAATTATCCTAGAAAATTGACAGCAGAACTAAATAGCTATGACTCATCCTCTCGCCCCCACATTAGTTTATGGATAAGTCCAACCTGAGGGGGAATGTCAGATTGAAAATTACAGGGAATATTGCTATCTATTATAAAAAAGACCACAAGTTACTGACTTCAAAGGAAAGAGACTTTCCATTTGTGGAGGCCAAATCTGTAAGGAATTCTGCAAATGAAATCATGTTAAAATTAAATGCATTTTAGGTAATATATTTTTCTGATTATGTTAAAATTATTTATATATTAAATAAAATAAACATATTATTAAAATATATTAAATATAATCATATGACAAATGGTACTTTCCTAAGTCATAAAACACCAGCTTTTTTTTTTTAAACAGGCACTCAGTAAATATGGTAAGGTTAAGAATGAAAAAGAAGTATTCCACAAAATATATATTTTCCAAACTTGAAAAGTTATTATGGAAATTTGTAAATATACAGAAAAGTAGAAAGAATCATATAACAAAACCCTAAACACCTACGGTTTGAAAGCTTTTTGACATTATTTTGGTAAAGTAACCCCAGGGGAAAATCATAGAAAACTGATTTTGAAATTGGATGATGTAAAAGAACAGATTATACCTTAAAATATTTTTAAAAGAAAGATTTTTTTCAGTATCATCATTTACTGAATTTACTTTGCGTTATAATAAGTGCTACTCTCATACCAAAAATATACATCATATGATTTCAAAAATACAAGTTTTTAACAAAAACAGCAAGTCAGGAGAAATATCAGTTAAGAGGAACACATGAAGTCAGACTAGCCAGGTAGCAGCTAAAAATTTGGGAAAGAATAGGAGGAACCACACTTCATGGAAAATATTTCTATAGTCACAGGCATAAGAATGAGAAAATACTAAGAGGTGTCATTTTCTAATTTGAAATATATGAACAACATAATTTTGCTATTCATAGTCCCTGAAGACAGACGAATACCTACAAAAGTACACAGCATATAAAGGAGTAATTTTCATATGGCTAGAGTTAAATGAATTGTGTATTTCTTAGGCTCCATTATGACATTTGAAACTGATGTTTTTTGAATTACAAAAAATACTTAATCCATGCTTATAATAATTATCCTTTGATTTCTATGAAATAATTTTTGAAAATAAAAAATACAAACACAGGAGGAGTCCCCTAGTGGCTCAGTAGTAGAGAGTCCACCTGCCAGTGCAGGAGACCCGGGTTCGATCCCTGGCTCCGATAGATCCCCTGAAGAAGGGAATGGCTACCCACTCCAGTGTTCTTGCCTGGAGAATCCCATGGACAGAGGCACCTGGCAGGCTATAGTGTGGGCTCGCAAAAGAGTCAGACACAACTTAGTGACTAAACAACAATATGTTTGTGTATGCATGCATGTGTGATTACGTGCACGTGTCTGTGTGTGTCTATATGTGTGTAGAGAAAGAGTGATGGAAGGCCGTTCATGGGAACACAAGAAGCAACTTCATCAGAACTGTGGAGTGTGAAAGTGCTATCCGGATGGAAACTGCAACCAGCTGCGGCTCAGAAGCTGTCATCAGTCAGCATTTTGGGACTCTTCCAAACCTAACTTGCTGGGCAGCACAAAGCAATGGGTGTTCTGTTTATGTCATAATTCTTAAAGGTTGAGAAAGTAGCAATTAGTGGGAAAACTTTATAGCTGATGTTTGTACTGGAAGAAGTCCAGTTGAGTATCTTGTCTAGATAGCAGTTACTTCCCTAATATTTGAAAGCTCCGTCTTGGTAGAGATTGTTGCTAGGACCCAAGATTGTCAGTAAAAATGATAAAAACATCTGCTCTATTCCCTACAAATTGTATGTATGTGTGTGCTCAGTTGCTCAGTTGTGTCTGACTCCTCACGACCCCATGGACTGTGGACCGCCAGGCTCCTCTGTCCATGGGATTTTCCAAGCAACAATACTGGGCTGGGTTGCCATTTCCTCCTCCAGGGGATCTTCCCAACCCAGGGATCAAACCTACATCTCCTGTGTCTCCTGCATTGGCAGGAAGATTCTTTACCACTGAGCCACCTGGGAAGCCCATTCCCTATAAATTAGCCCAACTAATTTCATCTATCTAATATAGCCTTGTCAGAGGATACACCATTGGCTTAGTAATAATTTTCGAAATTTCCTGACAGCACATAAATGCTATAACTGTTTATCAAGAGACAAGAAAATACATAGCCTATTTATAAAAGGGGAAAGCACTATCCTTTGATAAAAAACACTACTGATGTCAGGGTATTTTGCAGTTTGCAGGTGGGAAATAACAGAGGGTGTTGAATATTTTTACTGACAGTACAGATTGGAAAAGTATTTGAATTCTCCTACCTGAACAGAAACCTCTCACCTGATGCAAGGAGGCTGAAAACTAAAGAAAAGAGTGCTTAAACATCCTTAAAATTTCTATTTTGTAATCAGTCTGGACTCATGAAATGTGTTCCTATGCCTTAAAGAGAAATTCTAGCTCAGAGGTCTTCGGCAGCTTGGACTACAGCCCGCTCAGCCTGTGTGCGCTTGCTGGGTAAGAGGTTTGCTTTCTTCCCTCCACTGTACGCCGCACACTGCTTGTTGGGCTGGTTAGCCTGGCCACAGGCACCAGCTGCTTCATCTTTTCTCTTTGTTCTGCTGCAAGTAGAAACCCAGAGGACCCAATTACTGCAGACGCCTCCTTTCTCTAACAGCAACACTAGTGCCAAGATGTTGGATTCTTATTAACAAGAATGGAACTTACTTCGTTTCTAAAATGAATCCTTTAAAATTGAGGGTGCATTTGCCTTGGAAAATAAGTCATTTTGATCTACTGCCATGAAAACAATAAAATAAAAAGGAAACAGTTCTAAATGGGGTTTTGCTTTTTCTTAAATAACTAATGTAAGCCTGAATAATTTTATTCTATATTATTTTAGTTATACTAAGTAATATCATTTCCTTAACTTTGCAAATTGAAGGTCTGATTCTATCATCACCTGTAAAGATCCTTCTCTATTTAGTGATGATTCACAGGTCACAATAGGAAAATAATTTCTAAGGTACTACCTTATTAACTAAGGTAAAGGCTATTAGCTAAACATTATCAGCTTAGACGAAAAACTTTTAATTTCATTTTTTGGTATTTAACCCTTTACTAAAGTCTATCTATGTATATTCTGAATTACTCTTAACCTCACTTACAGGTAAACTCAATGCATAGATTTTTAACTTAAAAAATGGAAGGAGACATGAATACATTTATTTTGCATGATTTAAAGCCTTATACATGGGAAATCCCTGACTAGCATAATGACTAAAAACATGGGCAACAGGATTTGAAAGCTTGTGTTCACTTTCTACCACTTAAAACTAGTGTGACCTATTTAAGTATCTACTGAAAGATGAATGAATAAAGAAGATATGGTATATGTACACATACACATATATACACTGGAATACTACTCAGTCAAAAAAGAATGAAATTCTGCCATCTCCAGCAACGTGGATGGACCAAGAGAACATTATGATTAGCGAAATAAATCAGACAGACAAATACTATATCATCACTTATAAGTAGAATCTAAAAAATAATACAAACTAGTGAATATAACAAAAAAGAAACAAACTCACAGATATAGAGAACAAACTAATGGCTACAGTGGAGAGGGAGTAAGGTAGGAGGATAGGATAAGGGAAGGAGATAAGAGATATGAACTACTTTGTATAAGATAGATGGGCTACAAGAATGTATTGTATAGCATAGGAAAATATAGCCATTGCTTCATATTAATAATAACTTTAAATGGAGTATAATCTATAAAAATATTGAATCACTAAGTTGTACGCCTGAAAGTAATATAATGTTCTAAATCAACTATGCATGAGCGGGTACTAAGTCGCTTCAGTTGTGTCCAACTCTTTGAGACCCCATGGACTGTAAGCCTCCTGGCTCCTCTGTCCATGGGATTCTCCAGACAAGAACACTGGAGTGGGCTGCCATGCCCTCCTCCAGGGGATCTTCCTGACCCAGGAATCGGACTCGAGTCTCTTCTGTCTCCTGCATTGACAGGTGGGTTCTTTACCACTGGGGCCACCTGAGAAGCCCATATAGATCAACTATACTTCAATTAAAAAAAAACCCAGTGTGGCCTGTTAATGGCGTCAATCGCTCTGTGCCTCAGTATCCTCATATGTGAAATTTATATAGATTAATGATGATAATGTACGCAAAACACTTGACTCAGAGTAAATGCTCCCTACGTGTTAGCTCACACTGTTGTTTGGAGGGGAAACATCACATGCTTTAGCTGCTTCTAAAGTGCTTGTGACCTGCTGCTTGATCTGATGTTGTAAAACATAACAAATACCCACAAAAGACCTGACTGTGACACGCACTTACAAAAAGACTTTCACTGATTAAAAAAATACACACTCAGATGGTCTGGAAGTGAATGAAGATCTCAGATTTCTTAAAACTAGTGTAATTGAGTTCTTAGATCATGACAATTTGGCACTCTTCTTAAATGTCTATATAGCCAGGTTTTTCTTTTTTTAAAAAAAAAAAATCTAAGGATCTAGAATCATGTTTTAAAATTTTAAAAACAGTCCTCAAACTCAGCTCAGATCTTGACTTCATAACAGATTTTCATGAAATATTATTATTTTATTACAACATCAGAATTCTGTCTTAACCACAAAAAATTTAAACATAGGCACAACTGGGAATATTTAATGTGACTCTGTTCAGTTTCTCAGTCATTTCTGACTCTTTGCAACCCCATGGACTGTAGCCCACCATTGTGTGCTTATAATTTTGTCGTGCAAAGTGTCAGGGAGATTTGGAATTAATAGAAAATAATGGTCAAATTTACATAAATATATCATTTCTGAAAAATAAGCCATATGTGTATGCTTGGTTAACTTAAAGGGAACAAAAACTGTTAGGCTATCAAAATAGAGAGTAGTAAGGCAGTTGATAAACATATGTTCTCTCATATCACAATCCTACAATATTCAAACAAACATGAGACCTCAAATGAGACATTTCACAAAACAGGCAATAACAGAGCTGGGAATTGCGCTGGTCATCTCCTCAGCATAATTAAAGGATTACTATTACTGTCAGCCCCAACCATTTTTTGTAACACTTAATTGCTTGATGCCACAACTAGAGAATGGGCTTCCCAGGTGGCTCAGTGGTAAAGAGTCCACCTGCCAATGCAGGAGATGCAGAAGATGTGGGCTCAGTCTCAGGGTTGGGAAGATCCCCTGGAGCAGGAAATGGCAATCCAGTCCAGTATTCTTCACTGGGAAATCCCATGGACAGAGGAGCCTGGTGGGCTATAGCCTGTAGGTCACAAAGAGTCAGATGGGGCTGGTCATGCACACTAAAGAATGCCTTCTGTGTCCAGGAGCATTTGTAGACATAGGCCCTCCACTGTGCTCCTAATGGACAGTGGCCCATGCAGTAATTTGAGTTCTGGGTTCTTAGCACTGTGCTGTATATACTGTGGGAGATGAAGAAGGCAATTAAGTACCATTCTTGTCTCCAAAGAACTTGTACTTTGATAGTAAAGGCAAGCTTACGGACAGCCCAGACCATACATGATATAAGGCAGTACTTAAGTTACGTTTAGGTTGCAGTCATCCATTTACATAGATCGAGGTTGGAACATGAAATGACTTTCAGTGAACCTATTAGCTTTTAGCCTATGCAAAATCAGGAAGTAGGTAAAAGTTACCTTGGATAATTGTCCATGTTTCCTATGAACTTTCTTTCCATTGCTGGTGGAACAGATGTTTCCCTAGTCATCTGAAGGTTGGGGGAGTTGCCTGCTCTCTACTTTCCACATGATCTGATACAGGAAAACTCCCAACAGTGTGTTCCTGACTGAATCTTCCACTACCTTTGTCTGGGATTTCAAATCCAAATGGCACCTGGAAGGAATATTACCTTCACCTCCCCCTTAACTCTCAATGGAGTGAGTAAAAGATAACTTGATATTCTATCTATAAAAGCCCACCCTCCCAGTGGGACATGATTGATCAATGCTAAGTGGTGTGGTTCTGAGTAGAAATTCCAGAAGTTTGGTAGAAGGGGAAGAGGAAGACTCTAAAGCAGTAGAATCACTTCTATTCATGTTTCACCAAATGATCTCATTATCCTACTTCCACAAAGTAGAATCAAGGAGTCAAGGAGTTTTTTTTTTTTTTGGTCACTTTTAAAAATTGAAATACATGTAAAGTAATTAGCCTCCAACTAATAAAAATAAATGGAAAAAAACCTGAAATACAGTTGACATATGATATTATGTGAGTTTCAGTTGCACTAAATAGTGATCTAACATTTACATACATAATGAAATGAACATCAGAACAACTCTAGGAACAATCTGTCCCCATACAAATTATTACAATACTATAGATATTCCTTATGCTGTATATTACATACATGTGACTTATTTATCATATAACTGGAAATTTGTATCTCAGTTTCCTTGACCAATTTCACCCCTGCCCCTCCTCTCTGAAAGTCATATGTTCTCTGTATCTATGAGCCTGTTTCCATTTTGTTCTGTTTAATCTCTTCTAGATTTCACATATTGATATAAGTAAGATAATACAGTATTTGTCTTTCTCTGTGTGACTTATTTCACTTTTGCATAATATCCTCAGTATCCAACCATGATGCTACAAATGGAAAGATTTTATTTTTTATGCCTGAGTAGTGTTTTATTGTATATACCTACCACATATTCTTTATTCCTTCATCTCTTGATGGACACTTAGGTTGCTTCCGTATCTTGGCTGTTGTTGTCAAGAACTTCACAGTACATACACATTTTTCAAATTAGTGTTTTTGTTTCCTTTGGATAAATACCCAGAAGAGGACTTGCTGGGTCCCCAGAAGTCATTCTTGATGCGCCCCTCTATCACCCTGACCTCCCAATTGAATTGGTTACCAAATTCTGTCAATCTTTTCTAAAAAGTGCCTTTTAGGAGTCCACCCACATCCTTTTCTTTTCTTCACTGCCTATATAGTAGCTGAACTTTTAAGTTTCCTTGTGAGATTGTAAGCTCCACGAAAGCACAGATCCTTTCTGATTTCCTCCCATCCTTGTATCTCTGCTTTTGTGGTGTACTGTATCATTGACCCTTGAATAACGTGGGAGCTAGGGGGTTACTGAGCAGTTGGAAGCTCATATATAACATATACATTTCTGCATACTCTGTTTCTCCATATCTGCAGGTCAACCAACTGAGGTTCATGTAGTGCATATTTATCGAAAAGTATCTGTGTAAAAGTAAATTCCATATTTCAAACCCATGTTGTTCAAGATTATTTAATATATATCTGATCAACAAATAAACATATTAAAGCTGCACTAGACTTTAAATCTTTGTAAGATCTGGAGAGAAATGAAAGAAAAAAATAATTACAGGAAAGAATAAACATAAACCAAAGGATAAAAGAGAGAATTAATATGGATTACTTATAGGTAAAAAATAAGATCAACTAGAGCTGTGGGTATATTTTGGGAAGTTAATGGTAAATAACTTTCCATAGATAGCTTGGGGTCAGGTGATAAAGGCAACAGATTTTATGCTTGTTGAGAGAAAAGTAGAGTTTTTAAGCAGGATGGTGATAAATTGGAAGCAGAACTTAAGTATGTGCTAGTTGAAGCAAAACCCCAATATTAATTCAAATGTGATATGATGAGGACATAGATTTGGAAATCAGCAGTAGAGATTACAAAGGATATTCGAGAGAGAGAGAGAAATACTTAAAGAAAATGTGCCAGGGTAAGTGAATGTGGGGTGTGGATATAACTTCCTTCATTACATATTTTAATGAGTCTCTCTAGGCCTGTCTTTACTCTGCAAAGGAATTTCCCCTAGATTTGTTTAGTTTATAGTTATTTTCAATTATATCTATGACCTATAGAAAATAAAATATGGAAAAACTGCTTAAACTAGTATTTCAGTTCCAGCACTATTGACATTTTGGACTGCATAATTCTTTGTGGTAAGAGTTACTCTGCACATTGTGAGATGCTTAGCCACTTTCCTGTCCTCTACCTACTAGTTACCACTAGCATCAGCCTACCCAGTTGTGGCAACTAAAAACTGTAGACACAGTGTCTGTAGACACTGCTAAGTGTCCTCTGGGGGTGGGGATAGAAGGGCATTTCCCCCACTGAAGAACCACTGCTCTAAAAATACAGAGTCCTGAAAACCACATAATATCATCTATACAAATATTTACTATAATATAACAAGCACATTTTCATTCCAGTTCAGAAAATGACACCTTTATTAAGGAAAAATACATCTCATGTTAAATGCAAACATAACTTTAAAAGAGATTTTTATAATCTTCAAATGTACTTACATTGAGCTCTAAAACTATTCCAAGGCAATCAATCAGCAGTGACACAAGTGTGGCCATGGTAATGATAACCACAGTTATGATAATGTGGAAAACTGATGAAAGATTCCCACCAAAAAACACATTGGCAATTACCTGCCAAATATAAACAGATTATTTAGAGAGGGACTCTCAGAGCTGTGCAGGAGATTTAAAAGAGAATTTTATATTATAGTAGTTGGGACTATATAAAATTCAGTAAGGCAATCAATCAAATCTTAAGTCATATAAATGAATGTTGTATCTTTTCCAAACTATTTACACACAGACAAACACACACATCAATAACAAGTATTCTTTGTTGAACTATTAGACAGGCAGTGGCTTACATTCCAGACTCAGAACATGGCATACTACTGAGGGAACAAACATATTTCTGAAGTGTAAGAGAGACCTTGAGAAGTTACCTTATTCTTCTTCCTTGAGTCCAATAAGGTTACCATTAACAAAAACTACAGATGCTATTTAGATTATCTGAAGGACCTCTAAGGAAAGAGTTAGCATGATATATTTTAATAATAATGCATGTTTAATATCCTTTACTAACAGGAAACTAACTTCATATAACCTAAATCCTATCTGGTACAAGTTAAGTCTATTTTATCTCGCTTTTCCTTAGCAAAAATGGAGAAGAGTTTATTACCATTTTCCACTGATACTCAGATTAGGAAATCACTCAACAGTTACCTATTTGTGTGTGTGCTAACTCTCTTTAGTCATGTCCGACTCTTTGAGACCCCATGGACTGTAGCCCACCAGGCTCCTCTGTCCATGGGATTCCCCAGGCAAGAAAGCTGGAGTGGGTTGTCATGCCCTCCTCCAGAGGACCTTCCTGACCTGAGGATCAAACCTGTGTCTCTTACATCTCCTGCACTGGCATGCAGGTTCTTCACCACTATCACCACCTGGTAAGCCCAGTTACCTATTTAATACCTATTTAATGTGTCCTACACTGTATAATACTAAGAGAAAATGTCTAGGAGATGATTCCTATTCTGAGGAATTAACATCCTAATTAGAGAGATTCAAACAATCCAATGAAACAAATAGTAATCAATTTTTGACAGGACAGAAAAAAATCAAATATAATTTAGAACTAGACAGTGCCACCCAAGATGGATGGGTCATAGTGGAGAAGTCTGACAGAATGTGGTCCACTGGAGATGGGAATGGCAAACCACTTCAGTACTCTTGCCTTGAGAACCCCATGAACAGTATGAAAAGGCAAAAAGATAGGACACTGAAAGAGGAACTCCCCAGGTCAGTAGGTGCCCAATATGCTAATGGAGATCAGTGGAGAAATAACTCCAGAAAGAATGAAGGGTTGGAACCAAAGCAAAAACAACACCCATTTGTGGATGGAACTGGTGATAGAAGCAAGGTCCGATGCTGTAAAGAGCAATATTGCATAGGAACCTGAAATGTTAGGTCCATGAATCATGGCAAATTGAAAGTGGTCAACAGGAGATGGCAAGAGTGAATGTTGACATTCTAGGAATCAGTGAACTAAAATGGACTGGAATGGGTGAATTTAACTCAGATGACCATTATATCTACTATTGCCGGCAAGAATCCCTTAGAAGAAATGGAGTAGCCATCATAGTCAACAAAATGCAGTACTTGGATGCAATCTCAAAAATGACAGACAGATCACTGTTCGTTTCCAAGGCAAACCATTCAATATCACGGTAATCCAAGCCTATGCCCTGACCAGAAATGCTGAAGAAGCTGAAGTTGAATGGTTCTATGAAGACCTACAAAACCTTTTAGAACTAATACCCAAAAAAGATGTCCTTTTCATTATAGGAGACTGGAATGCAAAAGCAGGAAGTCAAGAAATACCTGGAGTAACAAGCAAATTTGGCCTTGGAGTACAGAATGAAGCAGGGCAAAGGCTAATAGAGTTTTGCCAAGAGAACACACTGGTCATAGCAAACACCGTCTTCCAACAACACAAGAGAAGACCCTACACATGGACATCAACAGATGGTCAATGCCAAAATCAGATTGATTATATTCTTTGTAGCCAAAGATGGAGAAGCTCTATACAGTCAGCAAAAACAAGACCGGGAGCTGACTGTGGCTCAGATCATGAACTCCTCATCACCAAATTCAGACTGAAATTGAAGAAAGTAGGGAAAACCACTCAACCATTCCAGTATGACCTAAATCAAATCCCTTATGATTATACAGTGGAAGTGAGAAATAGATTTAAGTGACTAGATCTGATAGAGTGCCTGATGAACTATGGACGGAGGTTCATGACATTGTACAGGAGACAGGGATCAAGACCATCCCCAAGTAAAAGAAATGCAAAAAAGCAAAATGGCTGTCTGAGGAGGCCTTACAAATAGCTGTGAAAAGAAGAGAAGCAAAAGCAAAGGAGAAAAGGAAAGATATTCCCATATGAATGCAGAGTTCCAAAGAATAGCAAGGAGAGATAAGAAAGCCTTCCTCAGCAATCAATGTAAAGAAATAGAGGAAAACAATAGAATGGGAAAGACTAGAGATCTCTTCAAGAAAATTAGAGATACCAAGGGAACATTTCATGCAAAGATGGGTTCGATAAAGGACAGAAATGGTATGGACCTAACAGAAGCAGAAGATATTAAGAAGTGGCAAGAATACACAGAAGAACTGTACAAAAAAGATCTTCACGACCCAGATAAACATGATGGTATGATCACTCACCTAGAGCCAGATATACTGGAATATGAATTCAAGTGGGCCTTAGGAAGCATCATTATGAACAAAGCTAGTGGAGGTGATGGAATACCAGTTGAGCTATTTCAAATCCTGAAAGATGATGCTGTGAAAGTGCTGCACTCAATATGCCAGCAATTTGGAAAACTCATCAGTGGCCTCAGGACTGGAAAAGGTCAGTTTTCATTCCAATCCCAAAGAAAGGCAATGCCAAAGAATGCTCAAACTACCACACAATTGCAGTCATCTCACACACTAGTAAAGTAATGCTCAAAATTCTCCAAGCCAGGCTTCAGCAAGACATGAATCATGAACTTCCAGATGTTCAAGTTGGTTTTAGAAAAGGCAGAGGAACCAGAGATCAAACTGCCAACATTTGCTGGACCATAGAGAAAGCAAGAGAGTTCCAGAAAAACATCTATTTCTGCCTTACTGACTATGCCAAAGCCTTTGACTGTGTGGATCACAATGAACTGTGGAAAATTCTGAAAGAGATGGGAATATCAGACCACCTGACCTGCCTCTTGAGAAACCTGTATGCAGGTCAGGAAGCAACAGTTAGAACTGGACATGGAACAACAGACTTGTTCCAAATAGGAAAATGAGTACATCAAGGCTGTATATTGTCACCCTGCTTATTTAACTTGTATGCGGAGTACATCATGAGAAATGCTGGGCTGGAAGAAGCACAAGCTGGAATCAAGATTGCCAGGAGAAATATCAATAACCTCAGACAATGCAGATGATACCACCCTTTTGGCAGAACGTGAAGAAGAACTAAAAAGCCTCTTGATGAAAGTGAAAGAGGAGAGTGAAAAAGTTGGCTTAAAGCTCAACATTCAGAAAACTAAGATCATGTCATTTGGTCCCATCACTTCATGGCAAATAGATGTGGAAACAGTGGAAACAGTGGCTGACTATTTTTTGGGGCTCCAAAATCACTGCAGATGGTGACTGCAGCCATGAAATTAAAAGACGTTTACTCCTTGGAAGGAAAGTTATGACCAACCTAGACAGCATATTAAAAAGCAGCGACATTGCTTTGTCAACAAAGGTCTATCTAGTCAAGGCTATGGTTTTTCCTGTATTCATATATGGATGTGAGAGTCGGACTATAAAGAAAGCTAAGCACTGAAGAATTGATGCTTTTGAACTGTGGTGTTGGAGAAGACTGTTGAGAGTCCCTTGGATTGCAAGGAGATCCAACCAGTCCATGCAAAGGAGATCAGTCCTGGGTGTTCATTGGAAGGACTGATGTTGAAGCTGAAGAGCTGACTCATTTGAAAAGTCCCTGATGTTGGGAAAGACTGGGGGCAGGAGAAGGGGATGACAGAGGATGAGATAGTTAGATGGTATCACCGACTAATGGACATAAGTTTGGGTAAACTCCAGGAGTTGGTGATGGACAGGGAGGCCTGGCGTGCTGCAATTCATGGGGTTGCAGAGAGTCAGACACTGAGCAAGTGAACTGAACTGAACTTAGCTATCTAGTTCTGTCTCCATGTGAGTAACTGGCTTTATCGTATTCCTGAAATGTCCTTTTCTTACTTTGGCTTGAGGAAGAGCTTGAAACACAGATGGGATTTAGAGCAGAATTATAGACCAAGGCAAGAGTGTGAAAAAGAGCAAAGAGAATAGGAAAGATACATATGGGGGGCAAGGAGGAGACAGTCTAAACTGGGTGGTAACTGCAAAAGAACCACGAGAAAAGAGTTGGAAATGGTAGGACTGGATCAGATGCTAGGGACCTTAAGGAAGTCAATTCCCCAAGCTGTGATAAGTAACATTTCTAGGTAAGTAACCGTGCCCCATTGAGTGGATACTGACATAACTCTGCTAATAATTAAATGGGGATACTAATCACTGTGCTACCCTGATAGCTCAGTTGGTAAAGAATCTGCCCGCAATGCAGGAGACCCTGGTTCGATTCCTAGGTTGGGATCATCTGCTGGAGAAGGGATAGGCTACCTACTTCAGTATGCTTGGACTTCCCCTGGGCTCAGCTGGTAAAGAATCTGCCCACAGTGCGGGAGACCTGGGCTCAGTCTCTGGGTTGGGAAGATCCCCTGGAGAAGGAAAAGGCTACCCACTCCAGTATTCTGGCCTGGAAAATTCCATGGACTCTCTAGTCCATGGGGTCACAAAGAGTTGGACACGACTGAGTGACTTTCACTTTCACTAATCACTTTTACTCATTTTGGTTTTTGGTAATTGGTAATGTCCTTCCAAATATTATCTCATTTTGAGTGCATTCTTAATGATGAAGTTCACTCAGTGGGGCAAACTAGTGCAGATATTTATTAGGGGTAGACTGGTTTTGTGGCATCCTTGGACATGGCCAGCTACTTTACCTGTGAGTAGAAATCACTTTGATTATATTAATGCCAATCGTATGTTTGTGTGTGTGTGTGTGTGTGTGTGTGTGTGTGTGTGTGTGTGTGTGTGTGTGTGTGCATGTGCAGAAAAGAGAGAAAGAAAAAGGAAGTGAACGGGTGAGGAAAATACAAAGTTCCTCTGCCCACTATCTGCTACCATGGCAGAGATCTTGATTTAGTTCTGTCTTCCTGTCAGGGCAGCTAGAAAGGAAACACAAGTCTCAAGTACTGAAGACAGAAGTTGTGCAGGTGGAGTGACTCAGAAGTCCACGAGCAGCTCACCAGAAACCACATGAGAATACACCATCTGTCACTGCTGATCTAGGGATCAGATGTGAACCTAAAGTACTGGGTGGAAACTAAAATAAAACCATTTCCTGCATCCAACAATAGTTAGCTGTTTGATTCAAAATTATTCATCAAGTTCAATCTACTGTTCCCTGTATTCAAGGGGGTGAGCTGGTCTGTGGGTTATATATTTGTAAGTGAGGACAAATGCTAACTGTAAGGGACATACATAGTGCTGACCATGTCTTCATTCCTTTTCCCTGTGCTGTTCCTTACCCAGAATCAGCATAAGGCAAGCACTGGTCTGCCTCTAGAAGCCTGCACATTAGTTAGTGTATCTGAAGCTTTGCACGCATTTCACTTCACACATTAGATCCATTGACAGTGTACTGTGTAAACAGCCTCTAGGAATAGATCCTAAGACTAAGCCTTTTCAGTGTGATTCCTGAAAGAACCACTATGAAACAGGATCATGTTTTTCTGCTAAATGGTACAGTGGATTTTTAGCTTACTGTATAAGGGATTCCTGACAAAGCCACATTATCCAACTTTCTGCAAAAGGAATCAGTTCTCTTTTACTTAATCTTCCTCTACGAATCCAGGTAGATGATATAACTTGGAGATGACTTTATAAGTGAAATATATCAATATGCAGATATAGATAAAAATTCATAATAAACATATTTATAAATTTATGCATAAATACATGCTTGTTTTATATTTATATAAAATATTTATAAACTTAGTAAATATATAAATAAAATTATCTCTAAAACTCATGGTTTAAAATAAATTTTAAGTTTTCATGAAAGATAAAATATTTTAGTCTTTTAAAAGATAATAGAATTGACCCTCTTACACTGTTGGTGGGAATGCAAACTAGTACAGCCGCTTTGGAAAACAGTGTGGAGATTTCTTAAAAAACTGGAAATAGAACTGCCATATGACCCAGCAATCCCACTTCTGGGCATACACACTGAGGAAACCAGATCTGAAAGAGACACGTGCACCCCAATGTTCATCGCAGCACTGTTTATAATAGCCAGGACATGGAAGCAACCTAGATGCCCATCAGCAGACGAATGGATAAGGAAGCTGTGGTACATATACACCATGGAATATTACTCAGCCATTAAAAAGAATTCATTTGAACCAGTCCTAATGAGATGGATGAAGCTGGAGCCCCTTATACAGAGTGAAGTAAGCCAGAAAGATAAAGAACACTACAGCATACTAACACATATATATGGAATTTAGAAAGATAGTAACGATAACCCTATATGCAAAACAGAAAAAGAGACACAGAAATACAGAACAGACTTTTGAACTCTGTGGGAGAATGTGAGGGTGGGATATTTCAAAAGAACAGCATGTATACTATCTATGGTGAAACAGATCACCAGCCCAGGTGGGATGCATGAGTCAAGTGCTCCGGCCTGGTGCACTGGGAAGACCCAGAGGAATCGGGTGGAGAGGGAGGTGGGAGGGGGGATCGGGATGGGGAATACGTGTAAATCCATGGCTGATTCACATCAATGTACTGAAATGTTGTGAAGTAATTAGCCTCCAACTAAAAAAAAAAAAGATAATAGAATTGACCATATCTGTCCTATGGTGCTTTTAATACATGTTGACTTATAAAACATTTTAGCCAAAAGACAATTTTGTAAAACCTGTTTTAAACCTTAGTGCTTAATTTGTGTGTAAGAATGAGTAAAAGAAAATCTCGGTTTGACTCTATTAAAGGCTGACATTCATTTTGGAATGCAGTTGTATAAATATTTATATTTATGCTAATATAAACTAAACCACCAAACATAATTTTCAAAACCAACTTTTGAAAAAACATCTCGTAAACATTTGAATATGAATTATCTTTAAACTGGTTAAAAGAGAAAATTTCATGAATTATATTTCTTGTCATGCACTTGGGAATTTGCAGAATCAAATGATTTATAATTGTACTAAATTAATGCAGTAGAGAAATGACCTAGCTAAAGTTTTGAAAGAGATTGTGCTTACCTCTCTAGTCACAAAGCATTCAATTGGGTACGTCAAAATGACAGTGACTCCATAACAAAACCTTCCAAATGTTACCAAGTCATCATTTCTGCAATAATTTTCAAACAAGTCTCCTAGAGAACAATATAAAATAGATTTACTTAATAGATACTGGATATTTGAGATAAATACCTAATAAATGAGATATTGTATATTTATTATATAAGTAAAGGTACATAAACATCCTTTAATTAATACAACAGACAGTTAAGTCTAAATATAAATTTTACATTCAAAAGCTACATAATTGCTGCTGGGTATTAAAACTAGCACATGCTCCACTTGAAAGAAAATTTATCACTAATGCTTTTTCTCTTACTCTCATTGTTTGTTTTCAGAAGATTAGCCTTAAATTTGTATCAACGTCTGAAAAATACTTTTATCCATTGTCTTCTTATACCAGAATCAACTCCCTAAATTCTTGTGCATTGGTTTTATAAACTTGCTTCTGGTCTTTGTTCCTAGTAAGTAAGTGACTTCATTATTAAAAAAAAAAAAAGGTCTGTTAAAATAAACAAATTTCCTTTTGAAATGTTATTCTTAGATCAAGGACAATCCTGAAAGGAACAGTAGACTAGTACATGTAAGGAGCTGAATTTCCTGTATATCACTCTATAGAGTTTAATCACAAACCCAGGGCTACAGCAAGGAATTCCAAACACACACTATCTTTCAGGGTATCTGATGAGCCCAAGTATAAATGCGCTGACTGAAAATGGTGAAAATATGGTTAGTTCCCAGGCAAAGTATTATATTTAATTAGTTCCAAACTAAATGATGGACCATATATACCTTGGAACCAATTCTTATTTAGAGACTATTTTCTTAGACACATGTGAAGAAATACAGGATCTAACAAGAGCACAGATCATGTCAACGAAAAGTTTCCCAATATAGAAACAAATATTTGGGGTTGTTTATTTCCTAAATAAAATACTTACATTTTAAAACATTTGTCACAGTTTTCAATTAAACTGAATAGAAAATTAGATAAAAGTCACACACTACCACACTGTTTATATATAAAAAAATTAATAATAATCCTCTGTATACTTCTTTTTCATTAAAAGATTGAATGACTTGCTTCTTCCCAAGACTTCTTTAAGTCTTATTTTCTCCACCTTCCTTTTAACTGGAGTAAATGTACATTAATTTCTAGTGTCCTTTTTGGGCAGAAGGAGATTAAATCACAGAGCAAGAGTGGCGGTCATGGTTAGTTCAAGGTTGACAGAAAAGATTCCAACACTCTAGGAAAAAGGACTCAAGCTCCCTGTTCTCTAACTTCCACTAAACTACGGGCCCTGCATCTTTTCAAAAGTCACTGGAAAACTCAAGAACAATAGATTTCTCACTGCCCCACAAGCTGGAGTTTATTTTTTTGTGTGTGTAATGAGAGAGAAAAGAAGCCTGCAGTGTGCACAAACCAGACTGGATTTGCTTAAGGCAAAATGGCCTAAAGAAACAGTGTCAGCTTATTCTAGCTTGACTGTAAGTGTATTTTAGGGAATTATAGCTAGAAAAGGAAAAAAAAAAGACCGAAATCAACCTGTCAGCTTTGTTATGTAAAGACTTAATTATATCTGAACAATTACTACTGATAAAAACACCAGGAAGGTGTGACTAAGAGAAAGGGTTTATGTCTTAGAGAAAAGGCATTTTGAAGCCAAGATTCTGTGGAGATTGGAGCCTAAAGGCCATTTGTCTTTCAAACTGTGCAGCTTTAGTGATATACGGCAATGTTTTGAAACAATTTTTATCAAGACTTTCAAGGTCACTTCATTATTATACTGTAATGGCACACACAGGTATATTTTTGATAGCATTGGGATTATGGTATTAATCACTCTTTTTTGAAGTCATCTTTCTTTGTTTCTTGAGAAATCTCTCCTTATAATCATAGTCACCTGTAACCTAAATTTGGAACAATGCACCATTCACCCAAGAGTACCTCAAAGGCATCCGAAAAGTAAGCCAAGAAGAACTAGAGGCTAAGAGACAGCTACTAGTGGGTTATATGTGGCCAAAATGGGGTAGACAGCAAGACGGAATGAAAAGAAAATGGGACTGAGAGTCAGGAGCCGTGTTTTCCACTTTGTCACCAGCCAGCTTGGGCAAGTTACTCTGCCTCTTTGTGTTCTAAGCAGGGGGTAAAACTAGTTATTCCACTTACCTTCCTAGGGTTGTCTGAAGGTCAAATGCAATAATAGACCTGCAAAAGCCATGGAATGCATGAATCACGGCATTTAGCTGGCTGCCAGACTACCCTAACTAGCACACTACATAGATGAGTGAATGTAAGAGTCATGGACACAGAAGAGATGACCACTCAGTTGTTGGATGAACAGAAGAAAAGAAGTGAATTCAGTGCCCTGGGGTGAGAATGGAGGTGGGAGGAAATGGGCTGGTTTTGTGGGAAAGGTGGTATTTTGCATTTTTAAAGCAAGAGTAGAACAACTAAGTAGAAATGTCCTTGGTTGTTGGATGAACAGAAGAAAAGAAGGAGAGGAGATAGGATTTGAAAGCAAAGTGGAAGCACTCAGAGGAAAAAAAAAAAACATGAATGGAGTGAATGATGATATGGTTGGACTCTTTTCTCTACAGGGAGTCCTCAGAACTGTTAAGTAATTCAGAGAGGTCCATGAGAATCAGAACCAAGAAGATTGTTAGCCCTGATGAGTTGAGAGGATACTGTTGTCTTTGAAAGTGAAACTGCAGTGGACTAGTAGAGAGGGAAGCCAGAATTCATGTGCTTTGAAGTGAAACCATCAAAGGAAGGAGAATGGACTACAGAAAAAGCTTAGCAGTTTAAAAATGAGAAAATCAGGAAAGGGAGGCAGGTAGCGGAGAGAATGTGTTCTACTTTGAAGTAGAGCATTGGGTATAATAAATGAGAAGTGATAGCACCACTCCATACGAACACCAAAATATGTTAAGATAGAATTTCTCTTTTTACCTTGGGTGTAGCCAGTAAATGTCAAGTATCCACACGTAGCAAAGAGAATACTGATAAATACAGAAATCAAGGTGGACACATGGATGATGTGAGACCACTTAGCTACCGTAGGTTCTTCCAAAGAACCATAAACTAAGAAGCAGTTATGGTGGCAAATAAATGCTGCAATACAAGGGGGGGAAAAAGCATTATTAAAGCAAATCACATAGTTCTTTTCCCTTGGAAAATTCAGAGACATATGCTACTTTGAAATACTAATGAATTGAAGTTCAAATATACTAATTTACTAGAAATGCCAGAAATAATCTTTCTAACAGCTGTAGGAATGAGAAATTTCATTTGTATTAGGCTCATGTGATCTTTTCATGTCACTTTTGATATAAACCAGGCCTATCCAACTTTCTCTCCCACTTCCTAGTGGCCTTTCCAATCTTAAAGGAAATCTAAACAACACCATATTTTCAGCCCAGGGCTTCCTTTCCCATCTGGGATATAACAGAGTCACTCTAGATGCCTGGCCAATTCACAATACTTTGTATGCAAGGAAGAAGTCTGTTAACACTTGCTAGATTTTCAAGTTAAGAAATAAGAAGACTTTAATGAGTTTTCTGCATGAGGAAAAGACTTGTTAAAATTGAAGCAAATTTTAGTGATGAGTGAGAGTGGTTTGCGCCTAATTTTATGCTGGCACAAACTGGATCATACGCTGCTAAAAGGAAGTCTAAAACTTAAGACATCTGCTTTTCAGACACAAATACGAGGCAAAGCACTTTTTCATGGTACAGAAGACCCCACATTGAGAAAGGACCTTGGAAACCATGTACTCACCAAATGACATCACACCAACAGCCTGAATGGCATTGGGCTTTGCAAATATCCAAGCATCTTCTGTTTTTGGTCTAGAAGAGAATCGGTTAATTTGAAGAATGATTAAACAAACACAGGCATAAGCATACAAGAAAACAAGAAATGATGTCATGCTATAAGCTGAACATCTTCAAGTCAGAAATTTATAAGGAGTCCTCATTCATCTTCTTGAATTGTAAATACATTCCCCAGGAATATTGATGTAATCTGTTAACCTTGCTCCTTGAACATGTTCGCCAAATACACTTAGAAAGAATCTAGTTTCACATATTTAACATAGATTATTTAATACTGTCACTGTGTTTGTCAATTTAATAAGAAACATTTGTTATGCACATTTGAGATACTCAATGAGGAAGATAACATTAATAAAGCAAAATTCTTCCTGAATTAATCAATGCTGCCCTTCATTTCCTTCTAATTCATTCTTCCAGGCTCATCCTACCCAAAGGAAATTCACAGCTGGCACTACACTTTATAGAGAAAGGTGGACTGAACTAATATTAATTGAAAAGGTCCTTAATGATGTTCCAGGAACCATCCTATGCTATCTCAATCTTCACAGCAACTCTGAAGTATTCTTATCACCATTGAAAGCATTAGGAAAGTCAAGCTCTGGAGGATGACACATCTGGTCAAGCTTCCACAGTCAGTAAAGAAGCTAAGCTTTGCCTCTTTGGTCTGTCCATCTCTTCTTTACTGAGCTGTCAGTCACTTCCAATTCCCGCCTGTGTATACACTTCTCAAAGAGGTTTTAGAAATATATGCACTTGCAACTGCCTGAATAACCCTCTTTCCTGGTGTCATTAAAGTATCTGCCACCCTGGCTATAGTCACAGATTGGTCTCCTTGATGAACAGTGAAGAACACAGGCTCCAGTCTGTATTGATCTTCTGGCCCTATGTACTTATTAGTGATCTTAGACAAATACTTTCTGTGCTTCAGTTTTTTTTTTAAATTTAGTTACAAATGTATTTATTTGCCTGTGTCGGCGCTTAGTTGCAGCACGCGGGATCTTTCGTTTGCGCTGCATGGACTCTTTGCTGGGGTACCTGAGCTCAATAGTTGTGGAGCTTGGGCTCAGCCACTCTGCAGCATGTGGGAGCTTAGCTCCTCGACCAGGGATCGAACCAACGTCCTCTGCATTGCAAGGTGGATTCTTAACCACTGGACCACCAGGGAAGTCCCCGTGCTTCAATTTTGACATCTATAAAATGCGGATAATAATAATAATGCCTAATTCACTGAGTTATTATATAAATTAAATGAGAAAAATATGTAAAATCTGGGAGAGAACCTAGCATATGGTAAGTATTCCATAAATGGTTAATAGTATTATCAGCTTATGTCTGAACATTGTTATTATACAGTGTCATTTATAGAAGGTAGCAAAGATCCAAAAGTATGGCCAGCTTCCCTGAAAAGGAAAGCCTTGAGTGAGACCCCCAAAATGCATAAAGACGGAAGAGGAGGACCGGAAAGAAGGGTCCTAGAAAGTAGAAAGGCACCAGGTGTAAAACCATCTATTTCGTAAGTTTGTGATTCATTCTCAACGCAGACACAAAAAATGTCTCATTTGTTTGGTCAGAGTTAGCGCGATTTATGCATTATGTCACTGCTTTGCATATTTGAAATGAGCAGTTACAAACTCAAAAGAACTAAGTAGCATACAAATGAGGCCTCCTGCAGTTACAAGGCTTGCTGAGTCTCAGAGATTTTTGAGTGGGAGCTGCTGCCACCTGCTGCCTCCACTGATCTGACTGCAGTGAACATCACCCATAGCAGCATACCTGTCAAATTCCCACGTTAATGTGGAAAAATATAAACTTGGCCCATAGTCCTTAAAAAGATTTTTTTTTTTGAAAAGGCAGCATTAATAACTGTAGAAGCTTGAAGATTTTTAACTTTCTAATATTTTAAATGATCTACTTCTCCTGTTAGGGTTTTTGCATGTTAGTGATAATTTTTCCTTTCAGTACAGATTGTGGTGGTACCCTATGTTTTGACTCTTATATGAGTAATAAAAAAGTACGAGTTTTATTTTTCTTCATTCATTTCAGTTTAAAACGCTCTTCCTAGTCCATATGGTTCCTTGAAATTCCTAGATAAGATGGGGAAATAGTAACTACAATAATTTTGGATTCTCTGTGTTCATCTTAACGATGCTGATTTCATAAGAGGAAAAAATACCAAAAACATGTTACATATAGGGAAAAATATGTCCAAATCTAGAAAGAGGAGGAGACACTGAATATGGTTTTCCAATCTTTTATAAATTAGCCTGGGATTGAGTTCCAGAAAAATGTTAGTTGCTCAGTCATGTCTGACTCTTTGTGACCCCAAGGACTGTAGCACACCAGGCTTCTCTGTCCATAGGATTCTCCAGGCAAGAACACTGGAGTGGAATGCTATCCCCTTCTCCAGAGGATCTTCCCGTCAGAGATATTGAACCCTGGTCTCCTGCACTGCAGGCAGATTCTTTACCGTGTGAGCCATGGGAAGGCCAGAAAAATAGTTCCATACACAAAAAAAGAGAAAGTTTCTTGATATATTTTGTGATATCTTGATACCCAGTGTGGATAAGAATGTAAAGCATAGATGGCTCTGATTTCAGACGCTGAAAATGGAAGATGAAATATTATCAAATGCAATCAAGCAATGTATAAGAGAAAGAACCATGTCTAAGAGGAGTTTTTCCAATAAGTGCAAGAGTAGTTCAGTAATAGAAAAATCTATTAGTATAATTCATCACATTAACAGATTAATGGAGAATAAAAAGCTTATGACTGACCATTTCAAAACATGTAGAAAAGCCCACAATCTAGTATTTATTCTGATAAGAATATTAAGCAAGTTATTATTAAAGCAGAACTTTCTTGACCTAATAAAGAATGTATACCAAAACCTATAGCAAATAACATATTTAAAAGTGAAAATTTAGAAATATTACAATTAAAGGCAGGCACTAGATGATGTTCACTATCACTGCTTCCAGAATATACTACTGGATTTCCTAGCTCATGCAATAAAATAACACATAGTGATAAGATATGTAATCACTGGGAAGTGATAAATTTGGACACAATATAATTATGTACACAGAAAATTCAGGGGAATCTACTGACAAGCAATTGGAATTAATAAAAACATTCAGCAATTTCACTGGACACAAGCTCGATACACGAAAATCAATAGGATTGATGTACACAAATAAAAACATTTTTTAAATGGCAATGATAAAAAACTAAAAAATATGCATAAAATTAATAGTATGATATAATTTTATTGAAAGACAAACAAATGGAGAGATATACCATATTTATGAATGGGAAGACTCAACTGACATCATGTAATGTCAATTCCCTCCAAACTAATATTTAATTTCAAAGAATAAAACATAATATTGATGGAACAGAGCTTGTTTTAAATCTATAAAAGCAAAAACTATAAAGATAAAAATTGATAAACCTGGTTAAATTAATAGAAGGTAAACATAAAATGTATAGGGGCTTCCCAGGTGGCGTTAGTGGTAAAGAATCTGTCTGCCAATACAGGAGATACAAGAGATGTGGGTTTGAGCCCTGGGTCAGGAAGATCCCCTGGAGAAGGAAACGGCAATCTGCTCCAGTATTCTTGCCTGAAAAATCCCATGGACAGAGCAGTCTGACAGGCTACAGTTCATGAGCCCCACAGAGAGTTAGATACAACTGCAGGACGAGCACACGTCCAGAACATGCATAAAATGTACAGTAAAATAACCCATATTCAAAGTTAAAAAGTAAAGAAAAGTTAAAAACTGACAGATGAAATTTGTCTTGCATATAGCCAACAAAGGGTTATTATCCAGTGTACATTAAATGCTCCTGCATAACATAAGGAAAAATGTTCCAATGAACAATAGACAACTGTTAATTGATAGAAAAAGAATTGAGAATGGCAACAAATATGCTATATGTTGCTCACCCTCCTTAATTATTAGAGAAACTCAAATGAAATACACTTTCAAAAAAATCATTTTACACCTAGTTCAATAATAGCAATGTTAAGAAATTGCTAGGAAAGAACAAGATACAATTATTACAGGAGGAACCAAAAACTGTAAACACTATGGAGACGAACTTGGCAATATTCAGTAGAGTTGAAGGCAATCAAAGCTTATAAGCAGACAATTTAAATTCCTAAAGCATGAGATTGTGTGCTATAGAGCAATTAAAAAGAGTCACCCAGCGCTAATTTTATCAAAATGGAAATATTGTGTTGGCCAAAAAGTTCATTCGGAGATTTCCGTAACATCTAATGGAAAAACCCGAACAAATGTTTTGGCCAGCCCAATATACTGAATACAGTATTGAGGAGAAAATAGTGATTATGTTAGAGAATGTACATTTTTCTTTTACCATCATGGTTATTTATGTATATTTTACAAACATTCTAATCAAAAAGTAAATACTATTGCCAATACAGAAATGCATAGCCTAAGTACAAAGGCATGAACAGGAATGATTCAAACCAACTTAAGAATAATAGTTATGTCTGGGAAAAAAGAAATGAATCCAACATAAGGATAATGGTTAACCTCTGGGGAAAGAGAAATAAACTGACTTTTAAATATGATAGTTCATTGCTGATAAAGACTGGAACCAAATATAGAAAACTGTTTCAAAAAGATCTAGCTCAATTTACTGCTTTCTGAACTTTATATAATTGTACAATATTTTCTAATGAAAGCTTTTTGAATTTGAACCTAGTTTTTAACCTTAAATTTCCACATTCTATGACTGAAATTATGTTCCTCCTGCTGGAAAGTCATTCGATTCATTCAATTTTCAACAAATATTAATTTGCTGAACACTTAGTGTGGCAATCACTGTTATGACCACTGGAAATGCTGCGGGGAAAAAAGACAAAACAAAGAGGTCCAATATCTTTTATTCTGTATGATAATCTAGAATAGCATCATACAATGGGTGTTGGGGAGGAAGAAAATTTCCTCCACTCTTCTAGGTTCTTCTGGCTGCTCTAAGAAGTAAATTGACAGGAGATAGACTAACAGGAGAAAATGAAGCAAAAAATTAATGACAAATACAAAGGAGAGACCCAGGGGAAACTGCCCAAATGGCCAAAAACCTTACCTTAAATACCATCTTCAGTTAAAGATAAAAGAGGATGCTGGGGCCAGTGGTTTGGGACTTCAAAAGTAAGGAAGGCAATTCACATGGAGATGGAAAAGTAAATATTTGGTAAACAAATGTTTGCTGGGCCTTGAGGAGCCCCTGCCCAGTTTCTCCTCCACACCTACTACATACTCTTTGCTGGTATCTCTGGGGATAGCTCTATTTCAGGAATGTCCCTCTGTCTAAATTCTCTTAAGCAGTGAGGAAGAAGGTCAAAGGTACTTCCTGAGTCTTCCAGGTCTTGACTGTTTTCAGCTTGAAATAATCTGCTGGCCAAAGAAACATATTTCGGGGTGGCAAATTTTGCTCCCTTACAATTGCTTTCTATGCTGATGGAAATGTTCTACATCTGTGCTGTCCGACATGATGACCACTAGACACATGTGGCTGCTGAGCATTTAAAATTATGGCTAGGGCAAATTAATTTTTAATTTTATTTAATTTTATCTAAATAGTCACATGTAAAGGAAGATAAATTAGGAGTTTGGGATTAACATATACACTTTTATACATAAAATAGTAAACAACAAGGACCCACTACATAGCACAGGGAAATCTACTCAGTATCTTATAATAACCTACCATGGAAAAGTGTCTTAAAGAGAATACACACACACGCACGCACACACACACACATATATACACACACACACAGACATTTATATGTAAAACTGAATCACTTGTCCATACACCTGCACCTAACACAACACTGTAAATTAATTATATTTCAATAAAAAAATTGTAAAATAAAAAAATAGTCACATGTGGCTGTTTGCTACTGTGTTGGACAAAAGAGATCTAAGTGGAGTTCTATAGGTATTTTCTGTTGCAGAAAACATAATTACCTTCTAATGGTCTAAAAGAGTTAAAGAAATTACTTCAAGAGGGGTCATTTTTCTTGTATTGTAGCTTACGTCATAAGTTTCAGCCACTTGAACTTTCTGAGAGGCAGGTAGAAGAATGGAGGAGATGAATATAACAATAAACAAGAATATTTTGTTAACTTAGAAAGAACCATGGCTACCAAAAAATTTGAAAAAAAGAACAAAAAAGCAAAAAAAATACTGAGAAACAAATCAAAATTGTCATTATGAATAGGGATAGAGGGAAAACACAGTACATAGTAGTCATATTGAAATATTATTAAGTGTGAATCAAGTGAAGACAATCTGCTTTTACAAAGTGATTAGGTTATAGGATGAGCACTTCCCTTTTTTAATTTTAAAGAATAATTCACAATAAGTTACCTGTAAAGTAGAAATGGTTTCCAAATGATTTTTCAAAATGAAATTAACATTAGTTAACATACAACTCTTCAGGAGTATTTCTTTTGAACAAAGAGAGACTAATTTTCTTCTGAAGAATCCTCCATAGAACTGCTCTCTGATTTCTTTTTGGTTTAGATTTTTCTGTTGGTGCCATAGATTCATTTCCTTGAGAGCTGAAACCAACCACATTTATTGGTGTATTTCTAGAGTCTGCAATGGAAGCCAACAGCTTTGAAATTAGTCCACTGACGTCAACAGCGTCTTTTCAGCAAGCGTCAGTGTTACCTAATGATGAATAAACCAGCTTTTAATCCCCACTTGGCTCCTGCCTGCTTCTTTCATTCCTGCTGGCTATAGATAAAATTGTGGTTAATACTATCAATAAGGGAAAACTAGAACAATAGTGAACTCAATTCCCATTGTGAAAGAACTTTCTCTCGACTAAGAAAAAACATAATTACAGCAAGCTGAAATGGAAAAAAAAATGAGCTTTGGGGTCAGATAGACTTGGATTTAAATTTTACCTTTATGATATACTAGCAGGCTGACTCTCAGCAGATTACTTAATGACACTGGTTTCAGTTTTCTCTGCTGTAGAACAGAGACAGTATTAATTCTATTTTATATATCTGACTTTTCTAGTGGTCCAGTGGTTAAGAATCCACCTTCCAATGCAGGGGACTTGGGTTTAATCCCTGGTTGGGGACCTAAGATTCCACATGCCGCAGGGCAACTAAGCCCCACAACTAAGACCTCATGCAGCCCACTAAATAAGTATTTTTTAAAAGGGCTATGAGAAAATGAATAAAAGTGTGGTATCTAGTGGACAACCAGGGTTAGATGGGGCTCCTTCCGCTCTTTTTCCCTTTCTTCATGTTGCCACTAAAGTAATAATACATGTCTTAGTCTGGGTGGAAGGACCTGCAAGTGCATGAAATGCAATGTCTACCATGGTATTCATACTCTTGTAGAAAATGAAGGGACTATGAGAAAGGCAAGTGATTCTTATTTTAAATAAGTGAATGATTAATCTTGATAACAGATGATATATCTGTAACTGGTTTTGATAATGATGAAAAAGATGAAAGGTTCATTTATGCTTTGGATAGTCACAGAAAATATTCAGTGTTCTCTCCCACCCACCATACCCCAAACAATGTTCTGCACAATTGGGCCTGCCAAGTTAGTGCAATTTCCAGCTGCAGAAGGCCACTCAAGTTCAGGGTCCTCGGAGTTGCTCACCTCATTCCAGCGTTTATACCTGAGCTCCAGAGTCAGTTTCCCAAGCTTAGCTGGGGAGCTGCTCTGTAGTGACATAAATTTTGCTACAGTGGTGTGACTACCACCAGTGGAAGATAATTAAACATTTGAATAAAAGAGGGCACTCATCGAACCTTAAGATATTTGACATCGAAAATGGATAGAGAGGCAAATTGCCTGATTATCTAATCACCACTTGGATAACATCTTAGACTTATCACTTGAGAGGGAAAAAAGTATAACATTAACTTTAAAAATTTTAAGATTGTATCTATATATATATGCACACATACATTAAGGGTTATTCTTATTTTTTTGTTATACAATTTTCTGATTATAGAAAGCATTTTATTCTGTCCATGTTGCAAAAGTAAAATGTTTTTCTTTTGTATTTCACCACGGGGAAACACTATGAAAGAATGCATTTCATCATCAGCATCCTTAAATATATAAATAACTACAGGGACATTTAAGTTCATTTCTTGAACTCTTAGCCCTACCTTTCATAGAGAGATAGAAGCTATCTTATCTTGTTACATTAGGAAACTGAAAGTTTCACTTTCAGGAATTATTTGGAGGACCTATGTTTTATTTCAATAAGGTGATATGGCCTTGCACATATAAAATCTTCAGGTGTGTGTGTGTGTGTGTGTGTGTGTGTTGAACAGTCTTTGGAAGCAATGGAAAATTAATTTTTACCAAATTGAAGATGCAGTAACTTCACTGAATGCACAAATAACAGGCAGAGGTAATTGATTCCCAGTTTTGCAGGGTTGGGGGGTGGCTAAAGAAATATTTAGCAAAGTAATATAAAATCTTATTTTAGTCCTTTTTTTTACACAGAAATCTTTCCCCCAAACTTTCAATTAAGTGCTAATTCAGGTAGTTCTTCTTTTATCCCCCCAGTCTCTCTGTCTGCTGTTTTTCATGGCGCAGTGCAAGCCTCACAAACAATGGAATAACTTTCCTAAAGAGGAAAATGTATTTTAAATAAAATGCTTGGATTTATACTTAAATCTGCAGGCAAATTAATAATCAAGTGTTAAACCTGGACATCCAATTAAACTCAGTGGATGGGACACATGAACTTAACTTCTTGTCTCAGACCTTACTAGAATGATACCAAAGGAATTTAAATGGAAGACAAATCCCCAGAGGAGGGAATGGCAGAAGAAGAGACATCAATGAAAGAAGATATTTTGAAAAAAGGGAAGTGGATGCTTAGAATGTCACTTATAACTGCTGAGAATGGAAAAAGGCACAACAACACAGAGGGAGCTAATGACGTGAGAGAGCTGAACACCTCTGCTAAAGCCCTGTGTGCGCAGGACTCAGACACACCAGGACGCTACTCAGGATGCTCTAGCAAAAGGACAACACAAAGAAAAAAGGAGGATTTGAGAAACTGAATGTAGGGTGTCTAACACAAAATAGAGGTGGGACAGCAAACAGAGAAATTACTCTATCCAGGAAAGAAAGAGGACAAAGGTTCTGAAAGGAGGTCTCTAGTGAAAAATAACAAGATTGGCAGATGATCTTATATGTTTGAGCATTTGGAAAAGGAATAACAAAATTAAGCCAAATCAAAAGCTAAACGAGGAGAAAATATTTTTAGAAGACATCTTACAAAGGACTCCTTATCTCCAAAATATACAAAGAGCACATAAAACTCAACAATAAGAACACAAACAACCCAATTTAAAAATGGCCAAAGATCCCCTAACAGACACCTCATTGAAGAAGATATCTTGAGAGCAAACAGGCATATGCAAAGATGCTCCAAACCATATGTCACCAGGGAAATGCCAATTAAAACAACACTGAGATACCACTGTACCCCTTACAAGAAAAAAAAAAGTACATCTATTAGTCTGGCCAGAATCTAGAACACTGACAACTCTAAATGTTGGTGAGAATGTGGAGCAATAGGAATTCTCATTCATTGTCAGTGGAAATGCAAACTGGTACAGCTATTCTGGGAGACAGTTTGATGGTTTCTAACAAAACTAAACACATTCTTATCATAGGATCCAGCAATCACATTGCTTAGTATTTACCCAAAGAATTTGAAAACATATTCCACACACAAACCTGCCACACCAATACAATACAGCTTTATTCCTAATTGCTAAACATGGAAACAACCAAGATAATCCTTCTGGAGGTTGATGGATAAACTCTGGTATATCCAGATGATAGAATATTACTCAGTACGAGAAAGAGATGAGCTATCAAGCCACGAATAAACATGAACAAACCTTACATACATATTACTTGAATAAGAAGCCATTTTGAAATACACAATGGAATATTACTCAGCCATAAAAACGAACGCATTTGAGTCAGTTCTAATGAGGTGGATGAACCTAGAACCTATTATACAGAGTGAAGTGAGTCAGAAAGAGAAAGATAAATACCGTATTCTAACACGTATATGGAATCTAGAAAAATGGTACTGAAGAATTTACTTACACAGCAACAATGGAGAAACAGACATGGAGAAAAGACTTATGGACATGGGGAGAAGGGAGGAGAGGGTGAGATGTATGGGAAGAATACCATGGAAACTTACATTACCGTATGTAAATAGATAGCCAGCGGGCATTCACTGTCTGGCTCAGGAAACTCACACAGGGGCTCTGTGTCAATCTAGAGGGGTGGGGTGGAGAAGGAAATGGAAGGGAGGTTCAGTGGGAGGGGATATATGTATACCTATGGCTGATTCATGTTGAGGTTTGACAGAAAACAGCAAAATTCTGTAAAGCAATTATCCTTCAATAAAAAATAAATTAATTTTAAAAAAGAAAAAAAAAAGAAAAGGCTATTTAGTCTATGACTTCAACTGTAGTTGAAAAGGCAACTGGAAAGGGCAAAATTACAGAGACAGTAAAAAGATCAGCAGTTTCCAGTGGTTAGGGGTGGAGGAAAGGCGTGAATAGAGGAAACACACAGGAATTTTGGGGAAGTGAAATACACTGCATGTTTATATAATGATGGATACATGTCATTATACATTAGTGCAAACCTACAAAATGTGCAATACCAAGAGTGAACTCTAATGTAAACTAAGAATTTTGGGTAATTATGATGTACTAACAGAGATTTATCAATTGTAAGCCATGTACCGTCCTAGTAGAGGATGCTGATAATGGGCGAGGCTGTGCATGTGTGAGACTAGAGGGTTTGTGAGAAATCTCTGTGCCTTCCTCTTAACTTTGTTGTAACCTAAAAACTGCTTAAAAAAAAACAAAAAATTTTTTAAAAAGCTAAACTGAATACCGAATGAAATATGATTCAAAACAGAACCAAAAACAAGTCTTGACTCTAGAAAAAAAAATACAAGAAAAGAAATCAGTTCAGTTCAGTCACTCAGTCCTGTCTGACTCTTCGCGACCCATGAACCGCAGCACACCAGGCCTCCCTGTCCATCACCAACTCCCGGAGTCCACCCAAACCCATGTCCATTGAGTCGGTGATGCCATCTAACCATCTCTTCCTCTGTCGTCCCCTTCTCCTCCCACCCTCAATCTTTCCCAGCATCAGGGTCTTTTCCAATGAGTCAGTTCTTCGCATCAGGTGGCCAAAGTATCGGAATTTCAGCTTCAACATCAGTCCTTCCAATGAACACCCAGGACTGATCTTCTTTAGGATGGACTGGTTGGATCTCCTTGCAGGCCAAGGGACTCTCAAGAGTCGTCTTCAACACCACAGTTCAAAAGCATCAATTCTTTGGTGCTCAGCTTTCTTCACAGTCCAACTCTCACATCCATACATGACCACTGGAAAAACCATAGCCTTGACTAGACAGGCCTTTGTTGACAAAGTAATGTCTCTGCTTTTTAATATGTTGTCGAGGTTGGTCATAACATTCCTTCCAAGGAGTAAGAGTCTTTTAATTTCATGGCTGCAATCACCATCTGCAGTGATTTTGGAGCCCAAAAAAAATAAAGTCAGTCACTGTTTCCACTGCTTCCTCATCTATTTCCCATGAGGTGATGGGACCAGATGCCATGATCTTAGTTTTCTGAATGTTGAGCTTTAAGCCAACTTTTTTACTCTCCTCTTTCACTTTCATCAAGAGGCTCTTTAGTTCCTCTTCACTTTCTGCCATAAGGGTGGTGTCATCTGCATATCTGAGGTTATTGATATTTCTCCCAGCAATCTTTTTTTTTTTTCTCCCAGCAATCTTGATTCCAGCTTGTGCTTCCTCCAGCCCAGGGTTTCTCATCATGTACTCTGCATATAAGTTAAATAAGCAGGGTGACAATAGACAGCCTTGATGTACTCATTTCCTATATGGAACCAGTCTGTTGTTCCATGTCCAGTTCTAACTGTTGCTTCCTGACCTGCATACAGGTTTCTTAAGAGGCAGGTCAGGTGGTCTGGTGTTCCCATCTCCTTCAGAATTTTCCACAGTTTATTGTTATCCACACAGTCAAAGGCTTTGGCATAGTCAATAAAGCAGAAATAGATGATTTTCTGAAATTTCTTGCTTTTTTAATTTTGAAAATTGTGTTGTTTTCACACATTATGATATGGTAGAAGAAGAAAAATTATTCAAAAGAGCTCAGTCCTCATCTACCATAGGACAACAGTGAGAATCCTTAAACAGCAGTTACAAGCACGTTACCTAGACATAAAAATGTAAATGCCAAAAGAACAGCTGAAATAGGAAATAATTTGGTTAGGAGGCAGTTCTATTTAATTAAAAGCAATTTATAATATTTGATGTTGTAAAACTATGTGAATATTCTTTTGAGAAAAATAATCCAAATGAAAGCAATATTGGGAAGAGGCAAGTTCTTTTAAAACATCTTACAAAGCTTCAAATACAACATGGCAACATAATGAAGGCTTATTATAAGGTTCAGATTGTTTGAGGAGCAGTGCTTCTAGTGTTTTAACATATTTTAATATTAACAGAAATAGAGACTCGCTTGTAGCAGTTTGTAAATACTTTTACAAGAATGACTGTTTCTCTTAGTCTGAAAAATCCAGAGAGATGTTATAAAATTTTTAGAAGCCTTTTCTTTCTGTGCGGGGTGGTTTGGAGGTGGGGGGCTAAATTCATTTTGCAAAATTATCTCAGCTTGGATTCTTGGATTCAAGCTGTGCACCCTATTTTAAAAGACATCTTTGTCCTTATCATTATAGCAGCTGAGGAATAATAAGGTAAAGCAGTAGACAGCAAGTCCTACCAAATACATCTCTAGTCTTCAAAGACTGGAGAAAGCAAGCTGCAGAGGGACTGCTTCTGATCACCAGACCATCAGACCTCCAATCAGGAGGGTGGGACATCACATGTTGTACCTGCAAAAACCCTTTTCAGCTAAACACAGGCACCTTCCAAATCATACAATCTCAGCAGAGCCTGCGTTTTTAAGAGAGCTTTACATACTAACCTCTTCAACCAGCCGCATCCGGGAGTTAAGTGCTCTGGCGGGCACACAAACAAAGGCTCCGTGTTTCCTGTCACACCACAAGCTATTAGTGACATGAGCATTCTGCCCACTTCCCCAGCTCCGCATCAGCTGACAGCACTTTGTCATTTCCTCGCTCCCTAGCTCACTTTTCCTCTGAGTCAGTCCTGCAGACAACTGCAGTCTGCGTGAACACATACAGCTGTCCAGGAACATTCTTCCCGGGTATCACTCGAAACATCAGAACTTATTCCTTTGTTTTTAAGTGCAAGTGCTCAAGGTCTCCACGAAAATAAATATAATTTCAGATGTGTGAGCTCCAGATTATGACATCTGACCTTTGAATAATGCAAGGCTTAGGGGCACTGACCCTCAGAGCAGTCAAAAACCTAGGTATAACTTATAGTTAGTTGATCCTCCCTATCTGAGTTCTGTGTTCTTGGATTCGATCAATTGTGATCTTGTAGTATTATTTCCTACTGAAAGAACTTTGTATATAAATGGACCCAAGCAATTCAAACCTGTGTTGTTCAAGGGAAAACTGGTTTACCTCTGGAGTTCTACATGGGTCATACCTCTCTTCACCTTATTGTTACGTGCTGTCTCTATAAATCTTGTCTCTATACAATCTCCCTGAACTCCAGACTTGAATTTCCAAAACTTCATCTTCCTTCCTCTCCACCCCATCGGTTAGTCAAAATTGATATTAAAAAACAAACAAACAAAAAACTTCTGTGTTTTTCCAGACTTGTTTCCTTTTTTTTTTATCCTGGCTAACAACTTAAAAGAAGCTGGGGTTTTTCTTCCATGTTCCCATCGGCACCCTGTTCTTAATTCTGTCAGTCTATTGAGGTTATCTTTTACATGTTTATCCACCCCACCGCACCACCAATAAGTTACAAGAGACTTGCAGAAAGGGACTGGGCAATACTGATCTTCACATCCCCAGCACCAGAAAAAGTGACTGATCCAGTAAGCATTTAGTAAATGGTTACTGAATGAACGGACTCTTCCATTTTCTTCTTTTGGTATTGAGTTCTGGACCATCTGCCATTTCGGTTACCCAAATTGAAAACCTTGGCAATACCCTCCTCTTTTTCCTCCTCTTTTCTATCAGCCTTGTCTCATGCTGTTCCAGATGCCTTTGGCCTGAATGCCTTTGCTATAGATAGCCTCCTCTCAGGTCTTTATACCCGCATCTATCCTCACTTCTGCTGTAAGAGAAGTTCAGCATGGAGACTTGCTCTGGTTACTGCCCTGCTAAAGAACTTTAACTGCCCCATCAATAAAGAACAAATCCTACCTTCTCAGCACTACATGTAAACCTTTCCTTCCATGTTGGTCTCTATGATCATTTCTTTGTACACTCTAGCCAGACTTTCAGAATCACCAAATACAGAAGCTGTACAGTGGCTGGGGATGGGAGAACAGAGGTCAGTAGATTGGGAAAGTACCACATTTGGTAGTTTTACAAAAGAGATGATATGGAGACATGACCATTGTTAAACCTGTGATAAAATACATATCTCAGGAAAAACATAAAATAAAGATAGAGTTTTTGAGAAAATTCTCAAGAGGGGCAACTTTATTTTATAGGACTGCTCCCCTAACCAATGGCAGTGTCCTTACAATGTACCTCCCAATATTAGAACTTTAGGTCACAAACCTAGAGGAATGGGAGATGGGGGGAGGTTCCTGAGGGAAAGAACATATGTGTACCTATGGATGATTCATGTTGCTGCATGGCAGAAGCCAACAGAACACTGTAAAACAATTATGCTCTGATTAAAAATAAATAAATCTTAAAAAACTTTAGATGACTATATACATCACACCTCTGGGCCGCACTCATTTCTGCCAGCATTAGCTCCCTACCCCTCCCTCCTCTCCTTCTTTGACCCAAGTAATTGTTTTAAAGGCAGATGATCACATGCTGCCTTATCTTGACATATTTTCTGCCTGCCCAGCTTGGGCTAAGGGCTCTTCCTGTTTCCATTGCACTGTGTAATAATTCTATTAAATATTGAATTGAGATTAAATGTCTGTTCTCTCCATCCACAAACTATAAATATCTGGGGTCAGAGACAGTGCTTTCTCGTCTTTGTAGCCTCAATATCTAGAAGAGTGACTGGTATCAGTTATGATATTTAATAAATGTTTATTAAGTGAAAGAACAAGCTATTCTCTTTTTGCTCTTTGGTTGTTGATCTATACCAGAGACCAGTCTGGGTTCTAACTGGAAATAACACACAGGGGACAAACTTCACTAAGGCAGCCATTTATAAAAAACAATTGATAGCAAATAGAATGAGTTCTTAATATTGACCAGACTAGGCCGCTCCTCCAGTTCCACTGTGACAGGGACTAGACTCATCTTTGAGAATAGATAGCCTTGCAGCTGTCTTTTTTCCTATTTTCATGCAGACTCAAGTCAAATGATGGTTCTATTTGTTGCTTCATGTTGGCATTTGGTCTGAGAACACTTAACACTAGTGCTCCTGAACCTGGAGTCAAATGGTATTTTAACAAATAAGTGAGCACATTTGGCTAGTATGGAAGTAGCCTTAGGAAAATTTTCTTGGCCAGAAAGTGTTTTTGTATGAAATTTTTATTGTCCCAAGATCATTTTTATTATCCCATTACTTCCATCTTCTCCAAGGATCACTTTACGATATGAGTTCCAACTTTTCAAGATCTCCTGGGGAACTCTGGCTCCATCTTTTGGCTTGGTCTATAACATGTTCAAAATCTGCTATGGTAAAAAGATATTTTTCAGACTTCGTAATAACTGAAGCCACTCATTTGTCAGCAGATTTTCATACATTGATGTTCTTAAAAGACAAAAGGTTTTGTTTTTTGACAAATTAACTTATATCTTAATTTTCTCTAAGTTAGCTTCCACTTATATCATTTGATTGAAACTCCTACCAGTAACCTGCTACCACTTTAATTGAACATCTATAGTTTGCACTATGCAAAGGCTACTCTTTCTTAAGAAAAGTATTTATTTCTTTATCTGGCTGCCTTGAGTCTTAGTTGTCATGTGGGATCTTTCATTGTGGCATGGACTCTCTAGTTATGGTGCATGAGCTTAGTTGCTCTGCAGCATGTGGGATCTTAATTCCCCAGCCAGGGATCACCACAGATTTTTAACCACTGGACCACCAGAGAAGTCCCAAGACTACTCTTCTCCTGGCATCAATGCCTGTAATTCCTTTGGGGTACCTTTTCTTCTACCCATAGCCTATGTGCTTTAGTTGAGCTGATCCTAGCCTTAGTTTCAAGCGTAAATACGTAACATAAACAGGAGCAACTCAACACAGGGCATGATCATCATGGGTTCTCATTAGAACCAATTCACACTAATACTTGAAGTGAGGTTTGAGGTTAAAAAAAAAGAGAGAGAGAAAGCTCCTTTTCTTTTTATGGGGTTGGACTTAAATAGATGTAGGCTAAGACTGCCATTGCCATCTTGTCACAAGGAGGGAAAATTCTTCAGAAACTAGAGCTAAAGTTGGAAACAAAGCCAAAAGATGAAAAAAGAAAAACTGTGATTCTATTGATTGAGCTCCTAAATACAACAAAATCTAATAATAGAAACAGTGTTGAACTTTATGAAGGGATAAATTCTCTTTTGCTTCAACCAGTTCTATGGTTTTTCATTTGCAATGAAAAAGGCAATAATTTATGCATCATCAAAAAATATCAGTGGTATTTGCCAGAACGAATCATTTCCTTTTCAAATATGTGATACTCTTCTGTCTTTATGATTTTTTTCTGATCCTTCTTTAATCCCCCCTTGTAATTCCTCTTTTTATGTAGCTTTAATTGTGGAATTTCAGGGTTAGAATGAATAAGGGGTTAACAAAACTAAAGTGTATTGAGATCCTTGGAAAACACATATTTTATATGTGTAAATACCTATTAAAAGTGCAGATATATTTGTAGGAAATTATGTTTGGAACACTGCACTATTGATTAAACTGTTGTAAAACAGATGTTTTATGAAGAGAAAATAGATGCAAATTTGGCCTGCATACTATTACTTCCATCCTGAATGTAAAGAACTGAATATTAGTGAGGCACAGAATGAAGGTTTTCACAGTGATAATGCTTCTGATTGTAGTTTGGGAAAAAAAAATAGGAAAACTGTGTTATTGCATTTTGATACTAGCACACTTTCTGGAAAGCAATTAAATTGCCTTGGCACCTCAGTTTTTAGAAAGCAAAAGGTTAGAAAATACAATAAAACTGAACATTATTTCCAAAAAGAACTGAAAGCCGTTGGACTGTGAGATATTTGAAATCATATCAAAAAGCAGAATTTATGGCCCTATGAGTTATGAGAAAGGAAATTGAATTGTGTGTTTTATTTTTAAAACACGACCACTAAAAAGGTGTTTCCATAGTAACAAGGTCAATAGCACTAGCCACTGCAGACCTTCCTCTTTTTCTGATAGCAGGTTTAAAGATCTTTTTCAAATACCACTTTAAAAGCCCTATGAAAAAGTACAGCATTTCTGATCATTCATCTGAACAAAAATGAGGAAAAACACACATAGAGTATTGAATTTCTCATGTTTTATGGATTATAGGCATTCTAGGCGGTCACATTCTCAGAAAGAAGCCTGCCTGACTAGCTACTACGCCAGCCCCTGAACACAGGATTTGATTAGCCTGACCGTAAATCTGGATAAACAGAAATTGTTTGCAGTAGTATTTAAACAGAAATAAAAGGCAGCACAGTATTAAAAACACACTTCTTTAACATCCAGATATTGGAATAGTTAAGTAAATAATCCCTGTTATTAGGAAAATTTCAAAGACTCAGATAAAATATGATATTAACATTAGAGGAAGGTTAAAACATACAGGTCACATATTGTTTACAACAGAAATAAATAGCTCTTTGGCCATAAAAAAATCAATTCATTTAGTGCCACCAGGAAGTGGCTTCTCCTTCCTCCTTCCTTTCTATCAAGATACAATGCACATATGACAGTTATTTCATCTTATTCCTCCCACTAAACTGTGAGTCCCTCAGAGCAGAGAGATTTTCTCTTTGTGTTCACAACAGTATCTCACACATTGTGTATGCAGAAGAAAATGAAAAAAAAAAAAGTGAAGGATGAATCATGAAAAATAATGGCACAACAGTTATTAAGATAAATAACACAAAATCTCTGGTCTATTTTTAGAAACGTGTCAGTTTAAATGTGTAATCATGATTTTCATCTCTTCAACTCAAGAAGCTCTAGATCTTCATTCACAGGCTCACAATCATTAAGGAATAAACCCAATTGCATGGCCCCTACATCAATTTCTTCAGAATCTCTGCAAGTGGGGGTCTGGCATCAGCATTTTTTAAAGCTACACAAGTAAGTCTAATATGAAGCATAGTTGAACATCACTGTTTTAAAATGTTCTGCTGGGGCTCAACTAATGATATTTATTTACTTCCACCTTTTAGCTACTTGTTTTTTCCCCCTTCAATATTGCCCTGTAGTACTCTATTTATCAAATCTAGAACACCTTTTATTATAACTTGATTTATTCTCTAGAATTCCTTTTCATGATAAAAGCTTCAAATAAAATAGCTGTCTCATACAATTTAACATTTTGACCAAAAATTATTATTGTATTTTGTTTGATATTGCTATTAGCCTTTTACGGCTCTGAATTCAGCTTTTGAAAACCAGACCCCAGTACAGTACCAATATAATAGATGTTATGGGCTTCCCTGGTGGCTCAGTTGGTATGAAATCAGCCTGAAATGCAGGAAACTGCCAGCAAAGCATAAGATGTGGTTTGATCCCTGGGCTGGGAAGATCCCCTGGAGGAGGAAATGACAGCCCACTCCAATATCCTTGCCTGGGAAATCCCATGGACGGGGGATCTTGGCAGGCTACAGTGCATGGGGTTGCAAAAGAGTTGGATACAACTTAGTGACTAAACAGCCGCAACCACAAATAATAGATGCTAAGTGTATCTAGTAGAATTTAATATGCGCTTTTGTGCCTTTATGCTTACATTTCCAAGGCCTGTAATTCCTTTTATACTCTTATCTATCTGGAAAATTCAGATTCCTCTTTCAAAACTCCCAGATCATATTTTTCTTTCTCTAGGAAGCCTTCCTTAATTCAGACTATTAAGGACTCTCCAGCACTGCCACTGCCCCTCATTCATGCTTCCATTTTTCACTCCTAATACTGCACTGTCATTTCTTCTTTTTAAAATAAATCCCTTCTCCATAGTTGATCATGAGCAACATGCAGTAGGCACGGCACAGCAAAACAGAAGCAATAGGCACTCAACAAGTGCTTATTAGATGAAAGAATATATGGCCACATTGAAGTGAACCAGGTACATTTCAAAAACACTATTGCTTTGGACTGAATTGTGTCCCCCACAAAATCGTATGCTGAAGCCCTAACCTCCAGTGCAATGGTGTCTGAAGATGAGGGACTTAGGGAGATAATTAGGTTTAGAATTAGTGCCTTTATAAGAGGAGACACCAGAGAGCTTGCTGTCTCTCTCATGGTCTGCCACTGAGGACACAGCAGGGACGCAGGCGTCTGCAAGTCAGGAAGAACCCAACAAGCTGCCAGTCTCCAGAAGTAGGGGGAAAAAATATCTGCTATTCAAGTTACCCAGTCTATAGTATTTTGTTCTAGCAGCCCAAAGTAACTAATACAACTATGACCTGGGACTAAGTTATTTGAAGAGAAGATTAATATAAATATTATAGAAATATTTGTACTCTTCCCTTTTATTGAAATCCTTAAAAAATCATTGCTTTTTGTAAAGACCATATGAAATAAAGTTAGTTCAGATATTTCATACTTTTTCCAAATAAATTTAAGGCATAATTTTTGATATTTTCCTGGTAAATTAAGAAGCCTGACATAAGCATATGTAGTGGAAAATGAAGTGATTTTGCAGAACAATGATCAGTAGGAAAAAAATGTTACCTTGAGGATGGCATTATCAATTATAGCTATTCACCAGGTTTTTTTTCTTAATAGGTAACATTAATTGAAGACCCAGCATGTGCCTTGTACTGTGTTAGACATTATGTCTTAAATTAATTTTGTCTTATTTAGGATAAAGAAAATATTTAAGGTATCACAGCAACTCCACAATGTATTCTTTACTAATTTATTCAACAAATATTTATTGTGCATTGTGGGAACCCAATTTTGTGTTTAAGGCCAATTTAAAGCTAGTTTCATTCTTGCATTCTCTTGGGACAACAGACATAAATTATCCAGTTCATCTGATAAATCTATTCTATAATCAAAGCATAAAAACTGTGTGGTTTAGATCAGTAGAACTTATACTTCAAATTTTACTGATAAGTAACATTTTTAAAATTTGGAGGACCAATGCCAAGTTTCCAACATTTTATTTGGCCAAATAATATAAAAAACAAATATTACTACCAAGTATCACTATCAGTTCACAAATGATAAAGCATTTTAATACGAGAAAAGAACACAATCTGAACAGAGAAAAAAGTGATTTTCAAGGAGACTATATTTCATTTAATAGAGAAAACATCCACTATATACTTTATCATTCTCATTTCAGCCTAGACTGGTGAAAATTTTGTTAAGAACAGATTCAACTCTGGGATAGACACAGAAATTTCTACCCTTTATCATCCTCTCCTTCTGCTATCTACCACTGCACTACCTTGTTCCTACTTCTCACTATTCAAAATCCCTTCCTTATTTTAATTTTTTGAGCAGGTTATTAAAATAAGTAAACATGGTTTAATTTCATCAGTCATGAAGGGCCCAAGGGAAAATGTAGGTCTACTTTAATGTAATTGTTCTTGCATTTCATCAAATACTAAAGTTAAACGATGCTTCTGGTACTATCATAACTTTGTATTTCTGCATTTATAGTATATCATCTGAAAGCCTAAATGATGGGTATAAATCAAATATCAACCAAAAAAGCAAAGAAACTTACATGTGTGGACCCAGTGAAACTACCCTTGCCACTACAATTCCAAGAATCAGAGTTGTTAAAACTGTAGAAATAAGAGAGATCTGCAAAAGAAAATGTAAAGATATAGCATCAGTTTAGAATAGAGACAATTTAATTGAAAATATTAGGTGACTTACTTTTTACTTGACTAAATTTATGTAGCCTTTAGAATACAATTCTTTAGTAGTTTATTCTTACCAATTGTTGTTGATAATCTCAGGCAGGTAAATTTTTATCAGATCATACTCTTTATTTTTTCCCACAAATAGAACAAGTACCAAATAAGACTGCTTCATAAAGTGAAGTTACATTTTCACTTTTTGTCAGGTTTTTAGTGCTGACTTGTGCTTTTTTTCGATCTATAATCGCTTTCTTGCTACTGTCTTTATCTTACCCTGGCCCTTCCTACACACCATCCCCCCACACCCACCCACTCACACACATTTTGGGATGCTTCTGCTTCTTCCTTTCTGCTTTCCAGCTCTATTAGTCCATTTTTCCTATGGAGTTTCGCCCTTTGGTCTGTCCCAGCGGCTCAGCGGTAAAGAATTCACTTGCAATGCAGGAGACTCAGGAGACATGGGTCCAACGCATACCAGTATTCTTGTCAGGAAAATCCCATGGACAGAGGAGCCTGGTGGGCTGCAGTTTGTGGGGTCGAAAAGAGCTGGACATGACTGAGAAGCAGCAGCTGTGCTTCCAGAGTCTCCTTTGCTACTTTCTCTCTCTTCTGTTACTATTTCAACAGGTTAAAATATAAACTGGCCTGTGTGTGTATGTGTTCTGTTCGCTCATTACATTAAATTTGTGTTTCTACTCATTTTTTTTTATAATGATTAAACACATTTTAGGATTTTTATCTGATAAGAAAAATATAACATTGCTTTATTTCACTTGATTGTCATTAATCTTATTTCTTGGGTTGTTAGTTTTAAACTAGAGCAGGTTTTATTACGAGTCCTCTGATCCACTGAGATATTAAGAAAAAAATCCCAAGGTCACACAGCAAGAAAGTGGCCGGAGGGGATTCAGATACGCAGCCTGACTCCAGATGAGTGTTCCTAACTACTCTGCTTTGCATTGGGAGATCTATTTAGATACTTCAGTATGACATTTGCAAGGGACATTTCGGGACAAAATGTTCAAGTGTTATCAATATGATAGAATATTAGCTTTCTTCTCATAAATGCCTTGCCTTTTGCTCTCGGAAGAAAGCATTTATGTCTATACTGAACATGAGAAATGGGAAATAGTTCATGTATTTCAGATAATTCACCAAAAGTCCCTTTTAATACATTTTTATTTATTTCTGGATCCCTGTTATGTAAAGAAGACAGCATGGGCAGAAAACTGGAATATCATCCCCACTCTCAGCTCTGCCTGGAAGGAGGGACTTCACCACTGTGTATACATATCAACATCACAGTGAAAAGTAAATTAATCAACTGTTGGATTTTTCAAAATAGATTGAAAAAATATATGACTCACTCTTTAAAAAAAATTTTGTTTTCCTCAGAATGCTTGGCATAATGTAGATGCAACACCAGTAACATTTTGGGTAAAATACAAACATTTTATGAGAGTGAGGGAGAAAAATACAGCCAGATAAAGGCTAATGTATACAGATAAGCATATATGGTGAGTTGAATACTTATTTGATTGGTTTTATTACAAATAAATCACCATTTTTCTTTAGCAGTAAGAATCATAAATATTGGCCAGATTCTTATTCAATCAATATACTGATATTTAAATTCACTGGATAAAAAATATGCAGAACATTGTAATTTAAAAAAAATAAGCCATTTATAAAGCCAATTTACAACAAAAAAATTAACTGATTCATTCTTACTTCATTAATTTACTTTTAAATTGTCTAAACTATCTACAAAAGATGATATTTTTTTTCAGTAAATAGACTTGGTTTAAATACAGTTCTTTATATTTTCTAAAATTAAAGTGTTCTGTCTGATATCAAAATATCTTCCTTAAAAAAGGAAAAAGAAAGGGACCTATTCATTTCATATTCATCAAGTATTTAATTATCAGTTCTCCCAAATAAGATAAACTATCAAACAAAGTTTACTCTAATACAAGTATAAGTAAACTAAAAGAAACTAAAGATGAATACTGTAATTAAGAATTTGGTCATATAGGGAGTAGTTTTACAAAGTTAATGCAAGTAACGTAGTGCATCTCTTTGCCTATTTAAAATGTAAAAATTACCTTTCCAAGCTTCGCTATATCTCGATACAAGGACAAAGGCAGAGTAAAGACAACCGTGGAAAGCACAATAATGAAATGGCGACCAATAAGCAAGTTTTCAGGATCAACTGAAATACAATAATGATTATATAGTGTTTATAATATGAGCAACACCAGTGACCCAAGTAGTCAAATATTTAATTATAAAAATGACAATTACTATAAAGTGATACACAAATGACAATTTTGAATAAGTTTCATAGAACCGTGAAACTTATTCATGGTTCTATGAAATAATAACATCAAGGATTAACTTATAACTCAAATAGTGTTACAGTATTTTGCATTCACATTATTTTAGTAGCCCCCAAATCAGGTTTCCTGCTTCTACCTTCCTTTGTCCCTTAAGGGTATATTTCCTACTGGAGAGCATGTGGCTTAGAAGAGGAACTTTCAAAACAAAAAGACTCACAATCTCTGAATTACTCAAATAGCCATGATATAGTGAAAGGATGAACGGGGAGGGGAGCTGTGGCAAATTTTGACAAGGTCTGTTAAAATGTTCACAGAGGCTTTTTCATAATCAAGTCAAACAGGAAACAACCCAAATGCCCCTCAACTGAATGACAGATAAACTGTTTATATCTATATAACAGAAAACTCCTCAGCAAAAAAAAAGAAGAAACAAAGTACATCAGTAACAAACCCCCAAACAAATTTAATCTACTAAGTGAAAGAGGCCAGAGCCCTAAAGGCTAGCTACTACAAGATGCCTTCTCCTTGGCATTCTGGGAAAAGGAAAAGCAGGACAAGAAGTCAGATCAGTAGTTCCCACCCGCTGGAGATGAGGGAAAGCTTGACAACAAAGGGGAATGAGGAAAATTTGGGGAGATAATGGAATTGCTCTGTATTTTGATTATGGCTGTGACTGTATGACTGTATAATTTGCCAAAACTTCCAAAACTATACATGAAAAAGGGTTAGGTTTACTACATTAAATTATATAGTAATACAAATAATGGGGACAAAGGTTAGCTTGCTTATTTAAGAAATGCTGTAGCATAAATAGTACATGAAAAATGATATACAGAGAGTTGGTGATATGTAGCATTTATGTAGCATAAATAATAATATTTAAATAGCTAAATTAGAACTAAACTATACATAAAGGTGGATTAATACTTTAGAATCAGATTGGATCATAGATATCCCTGGATATCTGAAGTCATCCAATTCCTCCACTTGCAAATACTTTACTTTCAAATTATTATGATTAATTATGAATAACTATATGAAATAATTAATTAATAATAATAATAAAATATATTGACGTACCTCCAGGGATTCTTAGGAAAACTTTGCTCAAAGTATCTCCAGTTATTATGTTGTAACTTATCATGGCTAAAAGCATAATTAAAACAACAGTCACCAATAAGTCATCATATATTTCACCTTGAATATTTTGAAAGTAATCAGTTATTCCTTCTATAATATTGGCATAAGCTTACTTTCAAATATTTATTTTGATTACAAATACATTAAGACTTTAAAAATAACTAGACAGCAGATTTGTGGGAGAATATCAATTTGTATTACAAAGATTTTCACTTTTATTCTTTTCAGAACATCTTTAAATAATAGTGAATTTTGGTAGGCATTTAAAATGCGATTTGTTGTGTTATTAAAGTTCAGTGTCCAAATACTCTTTAGGAACACACGTATTGCTCAAAGTGAGGAAAAATAATAGAAAATTGTGAAGACTTCAAAAGTAGTATTTGGGGGAAATATATTCTTAGCCTTCTGTAGAGACATAAGGAACCTGTGGCTTGAATACCAGCTTCTGTGTTATTAGTTTTTAAAATGAAGTCAATTTAGCCATTGGTGAATGTTAACACATTACTTATTTTAGAAATATTGGGTGCAAACTTAAAGTAGCATGTTGGCCTTGGACGTGACTTCTACAAATCCTTAGCTTTTCAAAAAAAATTTTAGCTTAGAAGAAATCTATTATTTCTCTCATTTACTTTTATTCCCAGATCATTCTATAGGGTTGGTCAAAAACATTTGTTTGGGTTTTCCTATAATAGCTTATGGAAAAATCCAAATGAATTTTTTGGCCAACCTAATATTCTTCACCAAACTAGGGAATCACAAGCATTAATCCAGTGAAAATCACCCTCACTTTATTTCAATTAAATACTTAGAAAACAGACCAAAAGGAACAAAAAAAAATGGAAAAATAGCTAAACACTCAGTGTGGAAAATATTTCAACAATTTGTATTCTTTAATGACTAACAACTATTCAAATTATTTTATTCAGAAATGTTGTGCATTTATGAAAGTAATTATAATATTCATGTTCATATTCATCCTTACCAATGAAAGGATACAAAAATTGTAGAACAGAGAGTAAGAGATATCCTGGAAAGCCAAAAGTTCTATTGACCAAAGACTGGTAAGTGTCTGTTCCAGAAAGGGCAGCTCCTTTTATCAATAAAATGAGGGAGAAATCTGTGGCAAAAATAACCATTAAACAAATGTCAGATTAGGTTTAATATAAAGGTTTTTTAAAAAATATTTTGACTTAAAAATTCAAGCTTCAAAGAAGAGTTCAGTGCTAAAGTAAATTACCATGGTAAGTCTTACTTTATTTTCATAAAACATTATCTTTTCATGAAACTGTATTCTTCCAGTTACATATTTTTTAATCAAGATGCAAATAGACTTAATATATCCATGCAATGAACTAGACAGAAGAGGGTATGCAGACTAAAGTTAAAGCTTCAGTTTTCTATTTCACTTTCCTAACATAACCAATGCAACAATTAATAGGATGTGGCTCAAATGTCCAAGCAGCAGAAGGTAGATTATCCAATATTTCACAGGCATTCAACGTGTGAAGACTGAGAATATAACGTGCTGTTAAACATTCAGAAAAAAGTAGATTGAGGAGAATCAGATAATTTGCTTCATAACAGAGTACAATTAATATCTTTACTTTATCGTTATTATGGTTAGCAGGCTACTCTAAGAATTTTTTTGAAATTTACTGTTTAGAGATTCAAGTTCCAATTTTAGAGTTGAAATTTGAAAAGTTACTCTCTCTCTCATTTAACTCAATGCTTTTTGAATACCTAGAGAACAACACTGCAGCAGTACTGGGTACACAACTATGCAAAAGGTATGATTCTTACTTTTTAGTGTTGCTCATATTTCTATTACAAGTGATTTTTTTTGTCTTTTAAGTTATTCGGAAATGTATTAGAGTACAAAGAAGAAAATACAAATCATCGCAATATCATTTCCACCTTGATTCTCTCACGTCTTTGAAATTTCTTTTAACAAGTTCATCAATGAGCTCCAAGTTGATAAATCCAATTGAAACCTCTTAAATATTAATTGTATTTGCCTTTTCAGTAGCATTTTCCTTTCTGACACCAGTTTCTCTTGGATTTCCTTCTACCTTTTGAGCCATTTATACTTAGTTTTTTCACCAGTTTCTTTAACTCTTCCAAATCCTGGATTCTGGGGTTATTTTTTCCTTACTCTTCCAGATGTCCTACTGTGATCTTATTCATGGCCATGACTTCAATTTTCACACAGATGTTAGTAACTCCTGAATTTGTATCTCCAGTCAGGAATTTCCCAAAACTCCAGATTTCTGTATCTAGCTGTCTAGTAAATATTTTACCTTGAAGATCTTGTAGGCATCTTGATTTAGGTGTCCAAATTCTAATTTATATATTTGTCCTGGAGCCTGCTTCTGCATTCATATTTCTCCAAACTGTGAACAGTATCAAGAGAAACTTGAGAGTCACACTATATTTCTCATTATCCACCACCTTCTATTTTCCTTTGGTCACTAAATCCATTAACTACTGCATCATAGATTATTCAACTGTATCTCCTCATGTCTAATCTCTAACCTGCTTTAAGGGTTTACACCTCTATTACTTCTTGCCTGGATTACTGCAAACACTCCTAATAGTTCTCTCATTCACCATCTTCTCCTTATCTACTTTCCAGACTTTTTCTCTCTTGCCAGATAAATATGACCACAGCATAAATTCGACCATGTCTTCTGCTTAAAATCCTCCAGGAAAATCCTCTAATGATTTTGAATAAAAATTAACTTTTTCATAATTTTTCTCAGAAAAAAACGTTCACTAGCTGTGGGATCTTGAATGAAAGTCTGAGTCTCATCTGAAAAGTAAGGCAATACCCTAACCTTGAAGAGTCTATGAGGATGACGTGATGGTATTTAAATGCCTACCACAATGCCTGGCATGCTACAGATGCTAACGGAAGGAAAACTTGTGCTATTTTTAGTTTTCTATTTTCTATAGGCTGCATGTGATGTGAGAAAAAGCATTGCGTTTGGAATCTGATGAGAATGACAGTAATGATGATAACCACAAAAACACTAGCAAATACTTAACAACACTTTCTGTGGGTAAGCCTTTTCCTAAATGCTTTATACTTATTGACATGTTTAACCATCACTAAAACCCTATATAGGTGCTATTACAATCCTCCATTTGACAGATGAGAAAAGTGAGGCACAGAAGCTTAAGCAAACTGCTAAACATCACAGGGCTCATAAGGAAAAGACAGGACTCAGACCCTGGTAGTCTAGCCCCAGAATCCATACATGCATTTAAACAAAATCTCAACTCTGCTGACCATAGGCAAATCATTTTAACCTGCCAAAGTCTCAATTTCCACCTTCATAAAAAGTAGAACATGCACACCTACCTCATGGAGTCAGAAAGATTAACATTACCATCAGGAAATGGTAATGATTATCATTACAAGGGAGGCTTCACAAATGCCTCTGCAAACCTCTCTAACTTTGTATATTCCCTCTTACCAACATCAACCCTATACTTTAAGCAGACAGAATGACTTACACGTTCTCTTTTGTATTTCCACATTTCCATCAGCTTAAAGCATCCTTCTATTTTCTTTGCTCACTCACATTTTTTCATAAACAGTCAGTGAAGGGGTCTTTTCCTCCCCAAAACATGCCTGTTCCTTCAAGGCTAGGTTAAATGCCAGAATCCTTATTGTCACGTACATATTTATATTATGGTATTTTTTTTATGAAGTATCACAACTATATGCTTTTTTTTTTCTGCCTAACATACTACATTGTAAGCTTCATGTGGCAGGAAAAATGTTCTTTATTGCTATAATGGCAGCAGTGTTAGTAAAACTCTAGTGAATGAATCAATGATCAGCAAAGCAAGATTGCTAGATGTCTACATATCTGATAGAAATTTAATATGATAAGAGACCTAATAAATAAAATTTAAAATATTCTACAAGCACCAATGACATAGTAATTCATCCTATATCCTTTGTTTAACAGTAGGAAAAGCTTCACATAAGAGTTGAGTAGTGTCCTGAGGATAAACAGGCTTTTACTAGGTAGAGAAGAAAAAATAATGTCAAGCAGGGGGACTATCCATAGGTAGTCAGTGTGAAGGCATAGTCTATATGTGGGTAATGGGATCATACAGAATGGCTAAAATCCAAGTCCCACACAAGGCGGTGACAATGACAGGGTGAAAAGAGAGGTCAGATGAGTAGGGGTTGAGACTAAAAGTGCAGACTGAGCTGAACCACGGAAGAATTTCAATGAAGTTTTTTTTCTACGGTCATAACAAAGTCTTGGAACATTTTGACTTGGGAAATAACAGATCAGGCTGAGGTTTTATAAAGATAACTCTTTCAGTAATACAAAGGAGAGACCAGAAAAGATATAGATAAAGATATAGGCTAAAGGCAGGAAAATTAAACAGCAACTTACTGGCCAAGGAAGAGAATCAATGAGGACTCGTAATAGGAGGTAACCAATTTCACAGATGCTGTAAAGTTTTGATGAAGAACTGTGTGCTTGGAATGAGACTGCTGAATTTTACAAAAGTTCAAAATGTATTGCTTAAAAGTAACAATTTGCTAAGAATTTAGTATATAATAGATGCTTTCATTTAAATGTAAAATATAGGCTATAAATAAATCTCTCAAAAGTTTTAGGAATCTCAAATATCAATCATTATAACATTTCCTTTCACTATAACATTTTGATCTCACTTTAAATATATTATATGCAAATCACAGATAAACCATGAACGAATCTATGTTACTCAACAGGTGAATTTTCTTTTACATCGTTACACAGGCTTAGACAAAAAAATTATTTTTCTCTAATCAACAAATATGAGAATCTTAAAGCAAATTAAAAATCATTTTCTGTAAATATTTACAATTCTTTCTTCTTCCCCAACATTTCACAAACATGAAAACAGAACTTAGAAACACCACTTGTTGAACTGGACATATCTCATTAAAAAGACAAAGGCCTTAAAAAGACAAAAGAATAATTGTAGAGATAAACAATTGTATAATTGCAGTGTCAATTTAAAGAACAACTCAATATTATAACCCTATTTGTAGATTTTGCTCTTAAAATCCTAATTAAGAAACAAAAAAGAATCATAGTCTACAATTATTTTTTTTTTGCTTCTGCATGGTCATCCTTTATTTATCAAAACTATGCAAGAATTTTCATCATGCAACCAAATTAATAAGATTAACTAATTTCCACTGATTAGTAATTTCACAATATATGACTTGGGAAAGGCCTGCTCATAGACACTGCTGTAGGTTTATATACAGCATCAGTTGAAAAACATTCACATCATGATCTGTGTATGTATAATGTGACTTTGCTTTAAGAAACTATTTATTCTCCTCAAGTGCTGGTTGAGATTTTAGGTGATATATATTTAATTTTTTTTCTACCTTCTGGTTTATGATGTGTGCAAATGTTCACAGTGCATTTAAATAAGCCATGGTTATTATGCTTGGGAGGAAATTAATTATTTGTTCGTACTGATTCACTGGGAAACAGGAAATTAAAAACAACAAGGGTAAATCCTTGAATAGGATTTTTTTAGTATGCTAAATGTTCTCTTGAATAAAATAAAAATTAAATACCAGCAACTCTGAATAAGCACCAAGTTATAGATTTCCTATTACTTAAGCTACAAATTAAGAGCTGTAGAAGCTAAAAGCAGCTTAGGTTTGGGGGGTTGGGGGTAGTGAGAAGACAGCAGGGAGGAAGGGAGTGTAGGTTCTGCAGCAATCTTCACTTTATTCCTCAGCCTCAGGAAAGATGGCTGAGTTACAGGCTGGTTTTGGAAGACTGAGATTTTATAGGGAATGGCATCTTAGAGTCTCCAGAAGTAGAGCTAACACAGAGACTCTAGGGCATGGGATTTGAGGCAGCGCTCTCAGGAGATGGAGAGTGAAAAGATAAGCCAGGTGCACACCGGAGGCAGCCCAGCCCTGCGGGGGTGGCGCTCTGCAGCTCCAGCTGCACCACACGTGGGTCCCTCCTGGAGGCAAGGAGGCCAGCTTCGGGGTTTCCAGCAGTCATTTGGGGAAATGATGGCTGCGATTGATAGCCTCACAGGAAGGCGACACTCTTGAGGCCCAGGTTGCCTCTCTGCAGAAGGGGACCGCTGAGGTATTTTGCATCACCTGGTAAAAGGTGATCACACAGAGCAGCCCACAGCAGCCACCTCTACAGAGGTGGGGAGGATGGTCTGTGTCACAGAGACCCCAAGGCAGAGGAAAGCCTCTTTGTCATGAGGGGTACTGGGGGGACGACAGGGCAGGGGTGCGAACAACAGTGAGATAAGATGACTAGTTGTAAAGCCTGTACTTAGATGGGGAAGTGGCCAAACGTAGGTGTAAATGAACTTATCACATGCAAAGTGGGAAGCAGGACAAAAGGGATACAGAAGTGCCTTACTGCTGCCCTTGAAGACTGGCAGGCGGGGTGGTGGTGGTGTGGGGACCCCCACTGGCTGAGAACCTGGGCTCTTGGTGTCACCTGCATGAACAGAGCTTGAAAAGGTTGTTCATTCATGTGCACCTGTCTATATTTTTTGTAGGAAAGGAATTCCTGACATCTATATTTTCAGAGTACAGTCTCAGCCTTAATCAGTCTTTAAAATGACTCCTCCACCTACCACTATTGGCAAAAAGTGAAAACGGCACATGAAAAGGATTTAGGCCTAGTAATATACAACATTCTTCTAATCTGTTCAGAGGATTAGCAAGAAAAGTAAATCTCCTCAGTCATAAATGTCTAAATTCTTTAGGATTCCTTGATGTACTTTTTAGTTAGGAAATTCAATTACAGGGGACGTGTACGTGTGTGTTTGTGTAAAACAATCATTGCATAATTTAAGTTGCAGGAATAAGCAATTATATAGTAATTTTTACCTGTAACATATGAAACCCAGAATAAAAGCAATATTCCCAGAGGAAAGCCAGCTTGCTTCATTGAATAAGGCAAACCTGGAAAAAAAATATGCGCCACCCATCACATTAATAAAACATACAAATAGAGAGATTTTTCCCCAATTACTGTATATAATAGGTTAAGAATATTAACATATTTATATGAGATAGTTGTAAACAGTGCATATGAATACTAAAGTTAAATGTTAACATATTAATACTTATTTCAGGATCAAATGTTGTAAGTTAAGGACATGTCAATAGAGTGAGTTTATGAGGTAGAAGAATATGATAAGAAAGCATCAAATGAAAAACAGATGCCAGTTCACACAAATAATGTTCACTTTAGGGTTTTACCAGAATCTGCCTGCAATGTGGGAGACCTGGCTTCAGTCCCTGGGTTGGGAAGATCCCCTGGAGAAGGGAAAGGTTACCCACTCCTGTATTCTGGCCTGGAGAATTCCATGGACCGTATAGTCCATGGGGTTGCAAAGAGTTGGACATGAGTGAGCGACTTTCACTTTCAGGGTGCGGGGACACATGACCTAGAATATGTGGGGAGTAGTGACCCAGAGGTCTCCTTACAGGCTGGCTGGGAAAACAGAGACAATGATGAGTATAGAACGTTTGGGGGACTTCTCCAGCAGTCCAGTGGTTAAGACTTCACCTTTCAATGCAGATGGTGTGGGTTTGATCCCTGGTCAGGGAGCTAAGATTCCATACACCTCCCAGCCAAAACACCAAAATATAAAACAAAAGCAATACTGTAACAAATTCAATAAAAACTTTAAAAATGGTCCACACCAAAAAAAATCTTAGGGGAAAAAAAAAAAGAGAATAGAAAAGTTATGAGATTCTAGGAAAGACTAACTCTGGGGTCAAGCTCGGCAACTCTGTAGGAAAAGGAGAGGAAAATAAGAAGGCAAAGGTATTTTTTATAAAGCTGAAGTGAGTATATAACATTATTTATTATGAACTTTTTTTGGGGGGAATGGGCAATTTTAAATTATGTATAATGAAACATTTAAAATAAAATGTACATAAACTATTTCCACCTAGAATGCTTTATTCCCTGAAAACCTTCCCCTTTAAAAAATCTGTTGAGCCTAATTAAGAGGTACTTTTCAAGACTGCTGATATGGATCAGCTTAAAGTATTCATATTAGGAATTAACTCTGGAATTCTGCCTACACCTCCACGGCACATGCAGGCAGAATTTCAAACAAGTCTTTGCCCCTACTTGCTATTACTTTGCGTCAGTTCCTACATTTTATCTACCATATGAAAAAAATTGTCTATATATGGAAAGTAAAATCAAGAAACACATCAATTTGAGAAAGTTAAGAGAAGTAACTCAATCCAGGTGACTGTGACTAAGAGGTCAAAATTTTACAGGGAAAAAGTAATAGTCTCAAGGAGCATCTACAGGATTTTGATTTGTCTCAGCTTTTCCTTAAATTGGATGTTTTCAAATAACAAAAAGAATAATAAGCACTGAAAAAAAGAGCTGCCTTTATTATTATAATGCAACACACTTAATTTTGCCAGAAATTTACCCCTGGCTTCAGACTGGGAAAATATGAGCTGCTCATTTCTTTCAATTCTGATTACTTGGCTCCTTTGTTTTAAAAATCCATTTAAAAACAATTTCTATTTATTGATTACAGTTAAATATCTCACAATAAGATTGTACTTTAAATTTTAATACTATATAAATGGGTAAGGAAATATTACAAGGATTTGATTTTTCATAAGATTGCTATGTTTTCACATTAAACTTTTGTATCTGCAATATATCCAAATATCTGGAGGTTTTACACCTCCAAAAGGTTATAGAAAGATGATTCAAATAACAGTAGACATTCCAGAAACAGGGAAAAAAGTAAACTTGGTAACATTATCAACTGACATACAGCCCATGAAAAAATTTTTTTAGTTATCTTCCATCTGCAGCTTCACCTTAATCTACCACACAGGGAGGATACTTTCAAATGTAGAAAGAGTGTATGAATCACCACCCCATCTTTAGTATAAGAGACTGATGGTGTACGCACTGGAAAACAGGGAGGCTTTTATGAAAAAAAAATTACCAACTTTATAATTTAAATTTTTTTCCTTTAAAAATAATCTGTGAATGCTAGCAACATAATAAATGTCTTCAATTTGGCCTTTTCACTGAAAAATTAAAAAAAAAAAAAAAATCAAACACTTACCTATTATACCAGACCCTATAATCGAGTTGACAACATTAAAAACGGCAGCAGACTGACGACAAATTTTCCCTTTGTGCTTATGTTCAGAAACCAGGGTTTCTCTGTCATCTCGATGGCTCTATTTCAGCATATAAAAATGCGATTAAATAAAGACTTAGATCAAAAATTTTGAAAATTTTAAGATAAATACGCAATGTAGGAGACTAACACGATATTAGTAATAATAAGTAATGTCAATAACGATAAGAAGATGAAGATAATAATAAAAAGTAACAATAATATCTAGTAATTCAGAGCTTGTGAACACACTCCCTCCTAAACTGTGCTGATTACAGCTGTGCCAAGTTCGTGGACTGTTGCATGAACTCCTAGGGTACAGGATCTCCCAGGAAGCAAATGATGTGATTTTGTGTGTGTGTGTGTGTGTGAAATGAAAGGGGTTATATTGAAAAGTGACCAAAAAAAAGAAGATCAAGACAAATTTTTTTTCTCCTGAGAACCTTGCTGTTCAGTCGCTGCCGTGTCTGACTCTGCCATCCCATGGACAGCAGCACGCCGGGCTTCCCTGCCCTCACTAGCTCCCGGAGTTTGCTCAAACTCTTGTCCATTGAGTCGGTGATGTTACCTAACCATCTCATCCTCTGCCGCGCCCTTCTCCTGCCGCCCTCAATCTTGGTGCTAAATCAAGACCCCAGGTGAAGGCAGCCGAACTCCTGCAGGTGAAGGCAACTTCAGAACCTGTCCCAGCTCGTTTTACCTGCGGCGGGATGACGGGCCGCTGCCCAGGGTAGCCCATGGCTGCACCCGGGTCTCGGGCAGGTGGAAGGTTCGCGGGCGCGGGACCTCGACTCCTCCGCGGCCTCCGAGCCCGGCGTCAGCGCGCCGGGAGAGAGTGGGGATGAGGCTCCGCGGGAGCAATTCGCCCCACCCGCCGCGGGCTGCCGCCCCGACTCACTTGGCCGCTGCAGGCGAGGCGCTTTCCCCTCCGGGTTTGCCCAGACTAAGGCACCTTCCTGCAGAGGCGGAGATGCGACAGGGTGTTTGTTTCTGAAAGAGGGCAGCCCTCTCTCCCCGTATTTCGCCCCTCCCTCTTTTTTTTTTTTAACCCTCCCACCCAACTTCCAGTTACCAAGTACAGTTTATTGTGCCCACGCTGACCTGCCCAGATGGCACAAAGAGTTAGGATGGCCTCATTCTAGTCCATTCCCAAATTAGCTGCTCCTTGGCTGGCATCTGATACCCAGGTAAGAAGGCGCTTATCCTGGCTCCCATGGAGCGTGTTTTCTGTTGCCACCTTCTCCTGCTCCTTCTACTCCTTTTATGTCAGAGATGACCCATGAAAAGCTAAGAGTTTTAAATGGAAAATAAAAAACTTTTCTAAAGTTTTAGCAAACTTGTTTACTAGGCATGCTTTTGTCAGATGTTGCTGGATGACTTTTCAGAATAGATGACTTACAGAAAGGAAAGGAAGATGAAAGGATAGTGGAGTCAGGTAATGAACCATAAAAAGGGGGTAAGGAGGAGTGTCAGGGGATGGGAAAGAAAAGGCACTTGGAGTATCTGAGCCACAAAGAATCTTTTTTTGTTTTCCCCATTTATTTTTATTAGTTGGAGGCTAATTACTTTACAATATTGTAGTGGTTTTTGTCATACATTGACATGAATCAGCCATGGATTTACATGTATTCCCCGTCCCGATCCCCCCTCCCACCTTCCTCTCCACCCGATCCCTCTGGGTCTTCCCAGTGCACCAGCCCCGAGCACTTGTCTCATGCATCCAGCCTGGGCTGGTGATCAGTTTCAGCCTAGATAATATACATGTTTTGATGCTATTCTCTCCAAACATCCCACCCTCGCCTTCTCCCACAGAGTCCAAAAGTCTGTTCTGTACATCTGTGTCTCTTTTTCTGTTTTGCATATAGGGTTATCTAAATTCCATATATATTCGTTAGTATACTGTATTGGTCTTTATCTTTCTGGCTTCCTTCACTCTGTATAATGGGCTCCAGTTTCATCCATGTCATTAGAACTGATTCAAATGAATTCTTTTTAATGGCTGAGTAATATTCCATGGTGTATACACAAAGAATCTTAAATAACCCTCTTTCACCCCCTCTTACCCTCAGATGAGGAAACAGGCCCAGAGAATATTCAGTCACAAAGAGAATACATAGAGAACAGTTTCAGGGACAGTAAGAATGGTAATATAACTTATCAAATAATTAAAGACATTCTTTAATTACTTATCTACTTATAAGTAATCTACTTATCAAATAATTAAAGAGGTTCTTTTTCATAAATATTTATTTAAAACTATGAAACATTTTAAAAACATAGAAAAACCTAAAGAGAATTATAAACTTCATATATTCTCCACTATCACAGTAACAAGCATTAATATTTTGTCATATTTTTTCAAATTGCAAAAATAAGCATTTAATGCCACAATAGACATCCCTTTGCCCTTCCCCATTCCTTTCCCTTCATTGCTAGACTCAACTAATTCATGCATCTTTTGTAGCCATGCTTTATATTTTAATTCATTCATTTGCAGCCGTAAACAACATATGAAGTGAAGTGAAAGTCGCTCAGCTGTGTCTGACTCTTTGCAACCCCATGGACTATACAGTTCATGGAATTCTCCAGGCCAGAATACTGTAGTGGTTAGCCTTTCCCTTCACCAGGCGATCTTCCCAACCCAGGGATCGAACCCAGGTCTCCCACATTGCGGCAGATTCTTTACCAGCTGAGCCCAAACATATATAACGATAAGCATATTTTTAAGATTTACAAAGATGGTCCCATAAAACATCCTGCATATTGTTTTCCTTTTAGCATTATTGTTTGTCTACCCAGTATACTTTTTTCAATATTATTATGTCATATGTAGATACAGCATATTCATTTTATCTGTCTCACCAGTTCAGTTAGCCATCCTCCTGTGCTGTGTACATATTCACTCAGTTGTGTCCGTCTCTTTGTGGCCCTATGGCCTGTGGCCCACGAGGCTCCTCTGTCTATAGGGATTCTCCAGGCAAGAATACTGGAGTGGGTTACTAGGCCCACCTCCAGGGGTCATCCCAACCCAAGGATCGAACCCAGGTCTCCTGCATTGCGGGTGGATTCTTTATCATCTTGTTACCAGGGAAGCCCTTAAGATTATTTCTAATTTTGCATTCTTGTGGAGCATATTAAATGACCATTTCTCTAGAAGTAGAGTTGTTAGGAAATAGTTCTTGCATATTTTTAACTTCACTAATATTTCCAAACTGCTCTAGAAACTGATAGCCCCAATTATACTTCCACCAGCAGAGACGGAATTCCTGTTCTGCATTGTTAACATCAGGACTTGGTTTCTTTTTAAATTTTTGATGTTCTTGTGAGTTTTAAAATGTAATGTAATTATTGTATAGATTTGTATTATAGTGATGTGGATCTTTTTATAATGTTTAATGAATATAATTAAATATTTTGGTTGTCCTTTGTTAATCTCATTTTTTTATCCTTTGCCCATTTGATTTTGGTTGTTAGTCTTTTTCTTATTGTGAGAGTTATTTATATATCTGGGGTGCCAACAATATTTTGCACGTATCTTCTCCCAGCTTCTTTCTTTTAAAATTGTGGTATTTTTCTATTGCAACATTTTCAGTTTTGAGATATTCAGAATTAATAATCTTAATTTGGATGTAAGCACATTAAGAGAAAGAAAATTACAACCTTTTCACTAAAAAATATAGATTCAAAATCCTGAATAAAATATTTGTAAATTGAATCCAACACTGTATGACAAAGTTAACAATATCCTGACCATGTTGAATATTCTCCAAATACAATGAATAAATGAGAGTTCCTATGAGTACTTGGAATTGTCTGTGTTCTACAGTTTGGCCATTCTAAGAGGACACAAATTAGCATATATGATTAAATACATCATTGCAATTATTATTTTGAACAAACTGTCATCTGTTAGATCCATTAAGAATAAAAAAAAATGTATTCACTTCTCCAGTGCTCCTCTCTTGTTTTTACAGATCCGTTTCTGACATATCATTTTTCTTCTCCCTAAATAACTAATTTTTAAAAGCTTCTTGAGGCAGGTCTGCTGGTAACAGAATCCCTCCATTTTTGTTTGTCTGAGAATCTTTATTTTTCCTTCACTTTCGAAGGATGTTTTTACAGGGTACCGAGTTCTAGGTAAGGTTTTTTAGCTCTCAGCCCTTTAAAGGTTTCACTTCACTTTCTTCTTGACTGCATTGTCTCTGAGGAGAAGTTGGGTATATTCTTACCTTTTCCCTCTATAGGCCAGGTGTTTTTCCCCCTCCTATTTTTTTTTTCAGAATTTTTTTCTTTATCTTTGATTTTCTGTAGTTTGAAAATGATATTTGTTAAGTGTAGTAGTTTTTTGCATTCACCCTCTTTGGTGTTCTCTGAGCTTCCTGTTTCTGTGATTTGGTGTCTGATATTAATTTGGGAGAAATTTTCAGTCATTGTTTTTACAAACATTTCTTCTATTCCTCTTCTATTCCTTCTGCTATTACTATTGTGCATATGTTACACCTTTCGTAGTTGTCCCACTTTTTAGGAGTATTCTATTCTGGGGTGAAATATTTTTTCAGTTTTTTTTTCTCTTTTCAATTTTGGAGGTTTCTATTTAGATATTCTCAAACTCAGAGACTCCTCAGCCACATCTGATCTACAAATAAGCCCATCAAGACGTTCTTCATTTCTGTTACATTTTATTTTGGTTCTTTCTTAGAATTTCCATCTGTCTGCTTGCCCATCTGTACTTGCATGTTGTCTACTTTATCCATTTAGAATAGTTAGCATCTCAATTGTGGTTTTAAAATTCCTGGTCTGATAATTCCAACATTCCTCCCATATTGGTATCTGGTTCTAATACTTGCTCTGTTTCTTCAGATTATTTTTTACTCATTAGTATGTCTTATAGTTGTTTTTGACAGCCGGACATGATGTATTGGGTAAAAGGAACTCTTGTAAATAGACATTTAGTAATATGATGGTGAAGATGGGGGAGGTGAAGCATTCTGTGGTCCTATGAGTAGGTCTCAGTCTTTTAGTAAGCCTATACCTCTGGATTCGGAGAAGGCAATGGCAACCCACTCCAGTACTCTCGCCTGGAAAATTCCGTGGATGGAGGAGCCTGGTAGGCTGCAGTCCATGGGGTCGCTAAGAGTTGGACACGACTGAATGACTTCGCTTTCACTTTTCCTTTCATGCATTGGAGAAGGAAATGGCAACCCACTCCAGTGTTCTTGCCTGGAGAATTCCAGGGATGGGGGAACCTGGTGGACTGCCTTCTATGGGGTCACACAGAGTCGGACATGACTGAAGTGACTTAGCAGCAGTAGCAGCAGCATACCTCTGGATTGGGAACTCCACACGCACTTCTTAGTACTTCCCTCCTCCTTAGGGGAAACAGGGTGGTTATTGTAGGCTGGAGATATGTATTTTCTTCCCTCAGGTCAGTTAAGCTCTATTAAAACCCTAGCAGTTTAGGCTCTGGTTAAACAGTTTATCTTGACAGCAGACCTTGTTAAGAAGATGCTTGGAGTGTTTAATGCTCTGGAGTGATTCTTTCTCCCTCCTCCTGCAAGAAGCAAGAGGAGAATTTTCTCCAGCATTTACTATAAGAACTTGGTTGAGTTTCTGGAGGTAAAATTCACAAAAGTGTGGGGGCCCCTGATGACTGGGTTCCTCTGGAATTTTTATCTCTCAGATGCTAATCCTTCAGAAATGCATCAGTTATAGCTCAGATTTCCCTTCCTGGCACTGGTTCCCATGGACTTTTGTGATTCCCTGTATGTTGATCTGTCTCATTTCAGGGACGGTGGTTTGCCCTATGACCTCACTTCTCTGAAGGTTCTCAGAAAAATTGTTGATTTTTCAATTTGGTTATTTTTTTTCTTTTTAAGACCAAGTGGCATATTCCAGCTTCTCATATGCTGGACTGGAAACTGAAATGTCTTCATACTTATTTTAATGATATTTCCTATAGCCTCTTTCTGTTCTAGTTTCAAAAGTATTATTTGTTTAATTTCAAAAATACTATATTATCAGTGAAAAAACCTGAAGAAGAAAGAATAGAACAAAATCACTTGAAATCCCTCCATGCAGAGGTAAATGCAGTTAGTGTTTTAGGACCCTACAGTTTACTCAGATTAGACAGTGTTTGATGTAGAGGAAAAGTGCATATTCACATGCATGTAGACAGTTTTTTTGAGTCTCTCTTAGCCCCAGATAAAGGCCGTGGGTGTTGGACTTTCAGGAATGTAGAGAGCCTAAATTTGAGGTGGTTTTTTTTTTTTTTAATCAGATTCTATAATTATGTAAATAGTATACCATGCTCATGTAGAATTATTACTCTTCTTCATTATTTGGTTACAGTCCAGACTTCATGTTATTGTTCAGTTTCTCATTCATATACAACTCTTTGCGACCCCATGCACTGCAGCCCCGACCTCTAAGAGCACCTAGTTATCTTAGAAATAATCAGAGAATGCTTTATCTTGGCAAATCTGAACTTACAAAGCTCTTGCTGAAGAAGTCTACCTGATTTCTTTCTGACATTAAAGTCCAAGTTTGGTTGTGACTGAAGACAATAATTTTTAACCCTTATCTCTAGGGAAGTTACAGTTTCCTCAATTTTGGAAAGGAGTCTAGAAGATGAGTAATTAAAAAAAATAAAAATGGATGCTTTTTTTTTTTTTTAATAAAAGTGATTTCCACAGTATTAGATTGTTAATTCTGCTAGCATTGGTAGAGACTTACTGTGCAGTCTAAAACAAGATAAACTTTTCTTCTTGCTTTTTAACTTTCCAGAGATGGGGATACTCAGTCTTTAGAGGTCTGGAAGGACTGCTCAGATACTTTTTGGCTAAGTATACAAAATATGTGTTCCTTTTAAAATAGGATTTATCATCTTCCAAAACAATTCTTACAATTTTATTCTATGATCACTATATTACTCATTATTGAGGAATATTCTTATGGAACCTTGTTCCTGTGACTTCATAATTAGTGTATTTTGATGCTTTCTAACATAATTCTTAGAATTCCATAAAACCACTAAAATGATATTTTTGGTTTGGAGTCAGATTGAATGAGGTACTCAGGAGTGAGCTAAAATTAGTGTAACTGTAAGACCTGGTTTGCCCAAGATAGTCCTGGTTTAGGCTTCTTGTTTCACTGTAATATGAATAGCATCATTTTCATTCTTCAAAGTGTCTCAGTTTGGAGAATAAGTTTGGAGAATCTTGCTACAAAGGCACCTTGTTGTTGTCATTTTCACTGCTAAGTTGTGTCTGACTCTTTTGCAACCCCATCATCTATAACCTGCCAGGCTCCTCTGTCCATGGGATTTTCCAGGCAAGAATACTGGAGCGGGTTGTCATTTTCTTTTCCAGAGGATCTTCCTGACCCAGGGATCAAACCCGTGTCTCCTGCATGGCAGGCAGATTCTTTACCACTTGAGCCACCAGGAAAGCCCACACAGACACAGACATGCACAGAGGGAAGAGTAAGTGAAGAGTCACAGAGGAAATACCATGAGAGGATGAAGTACTGAGTGACGCGCCTACTAGTCAAGGAACACCAAAAACTGTCAAGAAACCACAAAAAGCTAGGAAGAGGCAAGAAAGGATTCATCTACATGTTTTAGACAGAACATAACCCTAGTGATAATCTTGATTTTGGATTTCTAGCCTCCAGAACAGTAAAAATAAATTTCTCTTGTTTTAAGTTACCTGGTTTATGGCACTTTGTTACAGTAGCTATAGAAAATGAATAGGTTATTTCATTTAATTCCCATAACCACTGTTATGAAAAGGATATCCCTTTTTACAAATAAAGAAATCAAGACTTAAAAAGTTAAGCAGCTAGCCAAGATTCCTTGAGTTTTGAATGCCTCCTAGGTTTTGCCAGTTCCAGACCCTCGACTCCTAATTTGCTATACTAACTAAAGAATAAACAAGAATCCATGCTTTTTAAGTCTTCCATCCCTCCTCAGCTTGAACACCATTAGATAAAAAATCTACAAAGTGCTACGGGGCACTGCCTTCTCCCCCATGATGTGGGCCACAAATACTTTTTCTCACCAAGAATGGCATATAGGGTGAAAATCAGGAAGTGGGAACAAAAGGACCAAAAGAACTTTATGACTAGAGGCAGGATTGCCCATAGTATATGGAGCTGGCCAAATATGGAAGTTTCCCCAAATCTCTCAATCTGATTTCTGTCTCTTTCTCTCTGGGCTCAGGTAATTTTGTTTATTCCTGAGCTACAATACCTAGTCCTTTACTTTGTGCTGTTGGTAATTGTGGACCCATCTATGAGAATGATAAGCTGCTTGAGAGAAAGGATCACATTTATTTTGTTCTGTTGATGATATTGTTTTTCCTTCACTGAACCTAGCAGTGATTTGTACAATTACTGCATCTTATTAAAAATGTACCAAAGGGAAGAAACAATCTCGAGAGGAATCAGCTTGTAAAAAGCCTTGCTCTTAAGTGAGAATAAGTTTAATGTGGCCAGAAATAAGGGCCATCAGGAGAATATTTCAATAATGAGATTGTGATGCTCATTTGCCTCGAGGGCCTCTGTGAAACTGAGAAAGGCCTGGCTCATCTCCATTTATTAATGCAACCAGGATATTAGAAAATAAAAAAATTATGGGACAGGGTGACACAAAGTTGTGATGTAGTCTTAAATATTTCTGTTTAACAAATTAATGTTTTCTCTTTAACTCCAAAATACAGTGCATTATCATTCTGTGATTCATACAATAGTTAGGGGTGTGCGTGCTCAGTCATGCCCAATTCTTTGCGACCCCATGGACTGCAGCCCGCCAGGCTCCTCTGTCCATGGGATATTCCAGGCAAGAATACTGGAGTGGGTTGCCATTTCCTTTTCCAAGGGATCTGCCCAACCCAGGGATCAAACCCACATCTCCTGCATCACCTGCATTGGCAGGTGGGTTCTTTACCACTGAGCCACCTGGGAAGTAGGTTATATTAAAATACATTCATTCTTAATGCATGAAAATGAAGTGGTGTTTTAAACTTTATTGAGTGACGTAATTTAACCACTTTGTGTATCTCTGTAGCTGTGTATACAATTTCATTTAAAAGTGATGTCTAAGTCTGAAAATTTTCAAAAACTGAAAACACAAGCCAAATGACCCTTTCAGCCATTGTAACAAGTTCCGTCTTACAAATGTTCACTAGAAATGTTTTAAATAGATGCAAAGCATATCCAAAATACTAGCAGTTGAAAGTAAAAATTATCCACTCATGTTTCAAAAGAATTATACACTCATCCTCCATAATGAGGAGAAATAATGTACAAGTCTTCAATGCATAAGCCCTCTCTGTCACATATATGTAAACCCACAGGCGTTGACCAGATAAACAAGTTAAGACCCACTGGATATGCTCAAAATATTAATTTTTTGATCATTATTAGTTACAACTAAAGTTTTTGAGTATAGTACTTGCTAGATACAGAAAATAAGATGAAGCAGCTCTGTACCTTGACGTCAACCTTCACTAAAGAATAAATAACTTGATTAAGTGGTATAAATGAGGCACCAAGTGAATGAAATAGACATATTTTCTATAGCAGTAAAGAGGATTAAATTATCATAAGTGGCTGGGATAGGTGGTCAGGGACATTTGTTGGAAAATTGGAAACTGGTAAAATTTTAGCCCAGCAAAGATAAAATTTAACTCATAAATTTAATATCCTAATCTTGGATCTGAAAACCAACTACATAGGTCCATGGAGGGGGATATGTGAGTTATCTGAAACTCATTTAAAAATAAGTTTTTAGTGCTGTTGGTTAACAATAAACTTAAAATCATTCAACAATGTGATTGAAAATAATCTTAACCAATAGTACTTGAGATATATTACACAGAACAAGGAAAGTGATGGTTCAGGCCACCCTGAGTTGGTCATACCACACATGGACAGATGTCTTCAGTTATGAAAGTCACAATATGGGGAACTGAAAAATAAGCTGCCGCATTTTCTGAAGAGAGTAATCAGGATGATGAATAGTTCCATGAAACTTTAGATAGCTGGAGAATGTAAGATTCAGGGGAATAAAAGTTTACTCAGTATAAGAAATGGCTTTATAGCCGAATTTCCTAGAAATATACTGGGCTAACTTGAGTGGTAAATTTCTACAGGAAACATTTAAACATGGGCATGACCACTAGGCAGAGATGTTGTATGATGGAGTGCTATGGGGGATGAGGAAGGATAGGAAGGATGTTGGATGTTCTTTGCTTGCAAGTCACAGAAACTTACTTGAGCTTCTTTAGGAATGATGAGAGGTGGTTATTAGAAGAATTTACACAGTGGATTGAGGACTAGAAAACTTGGCTGTGTTCCAAATAGCCCTGGATGGTTGCTTTCTGTTTATTATGGCCATCATGCTCTTTACTTCATGGAATTTTGGCTTTTTTCTGTGGGTCTATCCATTCCTCTCTTGCAGCTGACCAGTTAGCCACTCAATTTTCCTGGCATACTTCCAGGTTCAGCTAAATATTTTCACCTCCGTTGAGCATAGCCTTTTGAACCATAACTCCTCCTGGCAAGTTGCCAGCCTAGAGATGAGTTTTCTTTGGGTTAGGTTCCAATCCCTTATCCAGTCAATGGCCAGACCGTTGGACCAGCTATTATGGCTATTCTTGCCAAGCACTGGGGAATAGGGCTGAGAAAAACAGCTTGAGCTAAAGTTGGACCTGAGCCATGGCCTGAACCATGATCAGTATACATGGAAACACCACATAGTTCTCAGTTTCCTCTGGAACTTGTAATTTCCCAATTCTGTGATGCAAGGTAGAATTGGAGTTGGACATTTATCATTAAATATAAGAGAAGGCCAGGTTATGGCAATATAAAGAATAAGGTGGAAACATGTATTATTGGAATAAATAATATAAGAAAGAAAAAAGGGGTATTTGGAACTAGATAAAAGCAGATTTTAGTTTGTTTTATTATTATTTCTCATTAATTTTCAGTTTGATCTTTGGGCTTCCCTGGTGGGTCAGCTGGTAAAGAATCTGTCTGCAATGTGGGATACCTGAGTTTGATCCCTGGGTTGGGAAGGTCCCCTGGAGAAGGGAAAGGCTACCCACTCCAGTATTCTGGCCTGGAGAATTCCATGGACTGTATAGTCCATAGGGTCACAAAGAGTTGGACATGACTGAGCCGCTTTCTCTCACAATATTGATCTTTACTAAATATTTTCCTCCTGTTAACAGTGGAGGTACCATGTATATACTGCTGAACAAAAAGTAGAGAAGGTATGCACTTTGTTAAGATATAAAATATTTTTTAAAAACATGAAGCAATGTATTTCATAAAGTTAAAAATCACATATTCAGTGGCCTCATCATTTTTCTATATTGAAGCCATATGGGAAAACGAAGTGAAAGCCAGAAGAAACAGCATTTTTTTAAATTGATCTTTTTTTTTAAGGCACTTGTTTTTAATTTCAGTTCATTTTGCTCTAATTTTCCTTTCCTCAGCTGTGTTTTTTTCTTGCAACTATTCCAACCTATCTCCTTAATTGTTGTTCTTTAGTTACTAATAGTCACTGAGTCATGTCTGACTCTTTTGTGACTCCATGGACTGTAGCCCACCAGGCTTCTCTGTACATGGGATTCTCCAGGCGAGGATACTGGAGTGGGTTGCCATTCCCTTCTCCAGGGCATCTTCCCAACCCAGGGATCGAACTCACATCTCCTGCATTGGCAGGCGGACATGAGACTCTTAAGATGTTTTCTAGAAAAATGTCAGTGTAAACAAAGTAATCTCTTACCACATAGCCAGGCAGGAACTCAGGCCAGTTATAAAAAAGTTTTAAAATAGTATGGGCAAGAATGATAAGAATCTCTGTATGTTTGTTATAAACACTACTACCTTCTGCAACTTAATGTCCAAAAGGACCCACATTTCCCTAAGGGCCAGAAGAAGAGCAGCACAGAAGGCGGTCACGTTCTCACGACCTCGCTTTGCTGAGACCTGACCCAGATGTGAGAAATACAGGACAGCAGAGTCCTTAGTGAATTTTTTTGTATGTGTGATGCTGCCCTGGGCTTGAGTGTCCCCACTAAAAAGGTAGAAAAAGATGGTAACTGAATAATGTGAAACGTGCTGCAACCAAAATGAGAATTATCTAAAAGAAGAACCCATGGACTTGATGATTGAAAACGTGAAATAGTAGCATCAGCCAGAGTGAGAAGACCATAAAAAGGCTGTGTGTATGTTTTGAAATTTAATGTAAAAATCAGAGAATGTTTTTTGGTATGGAGTGTGTCCTACTAGAAAACCTCTAAATTTTCTCCTTTAATGAGGTCTAGGGAAAAATAAGAGCAATCTGATAAGTTTAATGTACCCCTTCTCCCCTCCGCCTCACAAATTAAATGGGGAAACTGACAATAAATCATGTATACTTTTGCTCTTATTTGCCTTGTGGGGAATTGCCATAACTGCATCTTTATCTTACTTTTAATGATCAAGGTCTAGCCCCAGCCCTACTTTGTACTGTGTAATTGGGGAATTACAAGTTCCAGAGGAAACTGAGAACTAGGTAGTGTTTCCATTTATACTGATCGTGGTTCAGGCCATACCCAGGCTCAGCTTTAGCTCAAACTGTTTTCCTCTGCCCTGTGCCCCAGTTCTTGGCGGGGAAGCCAACGTAGCTGGTCATAGACTGGGTGAAGGATTGGAACCTAACCCAGTGGTTATCAGGAACCATAACTCCTCACTGATTCAGCTAGAGGGAAAACTACATTTGTTTCTTTGTTTATTTTTCTATACCCTAGTTAGAAGATCTATTTCCCTTTTAGAAATTCCTTTTGAAATAATTTTCTATTTAAAGACTTATGTGACTTTGTGTACTTGTTTTATTATGTCTCGTTTATATACTTCCTGCATATTTATGGGTAAGGATAAGATTAAAAATAATGTTAAAAAACAAAATGTAAAACACAACAAACTCTGAAATTACTGTCATGCCATATTCCATTTGTGATAGTTTTCTGTGTTGGTTTGTATGATCCCTAGTCACTTTGCTGGTAAAGCCACAACTGACATCTTTCTGTGTCTGCTGATAAGATTTGAGAGAGGCAACCTCTCCACTGATTCCAGTTATAATAAAAATATTCACAGTCAAACATGGTGTTTGGTGGTTAAATTATTCATAATTCATTTTTCAAGATCCAATGATCTAGTCCTCAAGGTAGGAGGCATAGGACCTGGGATCAATATTATGGAGACTTCATTTTGCCAAACAGATTTTGGTATCTCTGGCATTTGAGAGTCTAAAAAAATGTTTCTCTTTCAAGTTCTTCTTTTTTTTTTTTCTTTCAAGTTCTTGACTGGTGTCCTTTAAACAGGCTTCTGCTCTTTAGACTTAAATGATAAAAGTTTTCTCTTTCTCTTGTAGGTTGATTTCATAGGGTTCTGAAAATTCCGCTTATATTACTGGTGGTCTCTCTATTGAAGTTCCTGTAAGTTTACCCCAAGGGTTGTTTATTCCCTCAGAAGATCCTGGCAATCTGGCAGTCCATATTTTAAGTGTATGCTCTGAGTTTTGAAAAAGACATACATCCTTGTAACTATTTTGCCAATCAGGATATAGAATATTCCCATCACCCCAGTGAATTTCCTTGTGCATTTTTACAGTCGATCCTCTTCCACTCCTGAACTCAGGCAACCCCTAATCTGCTTTCTGTCATTATAGGTTAGATTTTCCATTATAAAATTTCATGCAAATAAAATCATATTATACATATTTATTTGTGTCTGAGTTCACCAACTTAGGATAATGATTTTGAGATTCATTCATGTCAATGAGTATGTCATCAGTTCATTCCTTTTTACTGCTCAATAGTATTCCTCTAATTGATACAACATAATTTGTTTATCAGTTTACTTGTATATTTGCGTCCAGTTTTCAGCTGTTATGAATAAAGCTACTGTAAACACTCATGTGCAAGTCTTTGTATGGGCAGTTGTTTTCTCTTGGTGAACACTGGGTAGTATTTTGGGGTAACATGATAAGTGTATGTTTAGCTTCATAACTGATGCACAATTTTCTCTCCCATCAGCAGTGTATGAATGTTCTGGTTGCTCTGCATCCTTCCCAATTCTTGATATAGGCAGCTTTAAAATATTAGACAATACAGTAGATATATATAGTGATACCTCATTTTGATTTTGATTTGCATTTTACTGATGGGTAATGAATTGAACATCATATATCTTATTTTATGAAGTAAATATAGGAGACACAGGTTCGATCCTTGGATTAGGAAGATTCCCTGAAGAAGGAAATGAAAACTCACTCCAGTATTCTTGCCTGGAGAATCCCATGGACAGAGGAGCCTGGTGAGCTACAGTCCATAAGGTTGCACAGAGTTGGACATGACCGAAAGGACTTTGCACAAGCACATCTTTTAAAATAGTTTGTTCAGACACAGTATCCATAATTCAAAAGACCCTCAATAAATTTTTGTTGAGCTTATAATAACTGAATACAGAAAATGTCACTCATTTAAGGAATTGAGTCAAGTTTAAATAATTCTCTGGTATTTATGAGTCACTGAGCAAGTTATCAAAGGAGAAGGATAAAACTAATTCTCAAGAAGTTAAAAGAAACTGTACATTTTCTTTTGCCTATCAAATATCATCTCCAGGCAATTTGCTCACGGCCACATAGCTGTATCAGAACAAAGATTGAAAACCACATTTTCTTCACTCTCAATTTAATTATCTTTGTATTTAAATCAGAATAAATTTAAAGCATTGGTTTTCGATACCATTTTATTGAATTTATGTTTTATTCAATTACTGTTTTGCCACTTTATTTCTTCATCACTGTAAACTTTAGGTCTGTGATAAAAATCTTACTATTACTCAGAATTTATTGCCCTTTGTGAAAATGTATTTCAGGTTTCAGATAACTTATTAAAAATGAATCTCTAAACCAATGTATTAGGGAGACATAAATCCATGGGATCGCACAGTTGAATACCACCGAGCAACTGAGAATACACATACATATTAGGTAGATATTAGGTACATATTATATACACACATACATAATAATAAAGTAACTTTGCTTCCTACTTTATTATTATTTTTAAGCAATTATTTTATGAGCATTTCAGGGTGAGTTGCCTAAAAAAGACAATGCTTTGTGTGTTAGCTCTGAGTTCTGCAATTGCCTTTAAATCAGCTGTATTTGTACCATGTGTTACTAACTGATGGTGAAGTTGCTCAATCATGTCCGACTCTTTGCAACCCCATGGACTGTAGACTGCCAGGCTCCTCTGACCATAGGATTTTCCAGGCAAGGATACTGGAGTGGGTTGCCATTTCCTTCTCCAGGGGGTCTTCCTGACCCAGGTTTCCCGCATTGCAGGCAGTCTCTTTACCATCTGAGCCACCAGGGAAGCCCATAGCTAACTGATAGGCTGGGACAATCCATGGCACAACCCAGGGCATCAGTCTGTTTCATTGCTTTGTTATCATTAAGTAGCCAGTGAGAAGCAATTTGATAAAAGTCCCTGGTTTTACACATAGAAGTTCAGGCAAAAAGTTGCCTGAAGCAAGATTCTATCTAGGCAAAGAAATACAAGAAATAGAGCATTATAATAAGACTCAGATGTCAAGAACAGGAAACTCCTGTAAGCATCATTGATTTGGCCATTTTGACGAAATTGTTTTCCCTGAAGCCCTCTTCTTTGTAGTATTCTTCAACAGAAAAATTGTACTTAGCCCTTAAGGCGTATTTTAATTATTCTTCTTCTCTATCATGACACATTACATCGACAGCTCATTTTAAGTCTGAATTTTCCCTATTCTGAAGTACTTGCTTTGTGTATGCTATTTTTTCCACTGAATTACAGTGTACAAGGAGAAGTAGCCTCTCAAATCACCAGACAAAATATGTGAGCATCAGCTTAATTTGTAGTCAGTATTCGTTATTGCTCTAAGATTCCTTACTTTGGTAGTTTAATCACAGCTGTTAAAAACTGCCTTGAAATTTAGAGATAAAAATAATGTCTAATTTTGGTATTCTTAGAATCTGTCTGTAGACTAAGCTAGATGGGTTTACTTGAGAATTTTTTCCCATGTTAAATAATACTATGGAATCTGCTTTAAATCCTTTTTGGAAAAAAAGTGGAGGTATAAATAAAATCCACATATGGTATTTTATTCTTTAAGCGAAAGGATTGATAAAAGTTTGATTTTTCTTTTAGGCCTGGTTGGCCTGAAGTAAGCTTGAACATCTATGAAAGAAATTCAGCATAGTTGAGTAATTTGTCTACAATCACACAGTTTATGGTGGCAACTCTTGGAATAAAGTTCAGCTAATTCGACTGTGTGGATCACAATAAACTGTGGAAAATTCTGAAAGAGATGGGAATGCCAGACCACCTGATCTGCCTCTTGAGAAACCTGTATGCAGGTCAGGAAGCAACAGTTAGAACTGGACATGGAACAACACACTGGTTCCAAATAGGAAAATGAGTACATCAAGGCTGTATATTGTCACCCTGTTTATTTAACTTATATGCAGAGTACATCATGAGAAACGCTGGGCTGGAAGAAGCACAAGCTGGAATCAAGATTGCTGGGAGAAATATCAATAACCTCAGATATGCAGATGACACCACCCTTATGACAGAAAGTGAAGAAGAACTAAAAAGCCTCTTGATGAAAGTGAAAGAGGAGAGTGAAAAAGTTGGCTTAAAGCTTAACATTCAGAAAACTAAGATCATGGCATCTGGTCCCATCACTTCATGACAAATAGATGGGGAAACAGTGGAAACAGTGGTTGACTTATTTTTCTGGGCTCCAAAATCACTGCAGATGGTGACTGCAGCCATGAAGTTAAAGGACACTTACTCCTTGGAAGGAAAGTTATGACCAACCTAGATAGCATATTAAAAAGCAGAGACATTACTTTGCCAACAAAGGTCCGTCTGGTCAAGGCTATGGTTTTTCCAGTGGTCATGTATGGATGAGAGACTTGGACTGTGAAGAAAGCTGAGCACTGAAAAATTGATGCTTTTGAACTGTGGTGTTGGAGAAGACTCTTGAGAGTCCCTTGGACTGCAAGGAGATCCAACCAGTCCATCCTAAAGGAGATCAGTCTTGGGATTTCATTGGAAGGACTGATGCTGAAGCTGAAACTCCAATACTTTGGCCACCTCATGCAAAGAGCTGACTCATTGGAAAAGACCCTGATGCTATGAGGGATTGGGGGCAGGAGGAGAAGGGGACGACAGAGGATGAGATGGCTGGATGACATCACCGACTCGATGCGCATGAGTTTGAGTAAACTCCGGGAGTTTGTGATGGACAGGGAGGTCTGGCATGCTGTGATTCATGGGGTCGCAAAGAGTCGGACACGACTGAGCGACTGCACTGAACTGAACTGAATGTATTCTTTAGCCACATGTTGTTCATTAGCTTCTAGTCCTTGGATCCCCTAAGATTAAATTTTAATAGTTTATCGTCATTTAATTGGTAAAGGGACTAATGTTACTACAAAATAGAACTTTTCCTTTTCCTTTCAAGAGACTATATTTGTAAGTTCTCCTAGTAACTCTTTCTTATTCCAGTTGCTCAGAACCAATAAAGAGAAATAAAGTGGGCCATTTTTTAAAATCTTTATTGAATTTACTACAGTATTGCTTTTCTTATTTTAATGTTTTGGTATTTTGGCCCTGAGGAATGTGGGAGGTATTTTGCTCCCAGACCAGGGCTTGAACTCGTACCCATTGCATTGAGAAGCAAAGTTTCAAGCCTTCCGCCAGGGAAGTTCTAAAGATAAATGAAGAATGATCTATATAATGTTAGTATAATTCTATAAAGAACTGTAGAAATATCTTGCTTACAGAAAGACAGTTATACAAATATGCAGCTTATAATGTTAATGAACAATGAACTCAGGAGTTCATCTAAACTGGAAGTTTTGGGTTAAACATATAAGCAATACATGGAACAGCCATTCCCTTGCTGTATACTGTGCCAAACGACTGAAGCACACATCTTTCACAAGCATATTCTTCAATCTGATTAATTTATGTCAGGATAGGCTAGCTAATTCTCTGGTAGAATAGGTAAAAATCCATAAACCTCAGTGCTTAAATAACAAACGTGTGTTTCTTGCTTATCCCGGTGCTCATGCTTGCTCATATGTCCCTTCATGGGTAGGTAGGAAATCTCTACCTATGGTGATCATTCAGAAACTAATTTTATAGGGCAGCTACTACCTAGAAAATTGCTCACCTGCTGTGCTGAAGAAAAGAGAAAATGGTGGTGGATTTCTCATTAAAGTTAATTACTCTGGCCCAGAGTATTTACTCATCACTCATCACTTTCTTCAGCTGGTGGGCCCACCCACCCCCAGGGCCCGGGAAGTACAGTCCTGCCCTATGCATGTAAGAGAGGAAGAACAATTTCTCTGCCTTCATAATTTCCTTCATGTTTTTATGTTAACAGAGTCCAAGTTATTCCATTCACAGATTATTCTTAACTTGGCTTTGCCTGACTATTTCTTCATTATTATATTTAGACAGAATATTTTTGGCAAGCATACTAGATAGATGATGATGTATCTTTCTAATACAGTCTGTAAAATGTTTAAATTCTGATGTTGCATTTCTTCTAAGAAATGATATCTTTTGGCCAGCACTCAAATAAAATAGGAACATGACTTTTTAAATTGAATTTATCCTGTTTTCTGCATGTTGAATTTCCTCTCCTGATTTTTCCTAGTTTATTTACTTACTTGCAGAGTAATACGATTAATTATAGTTTTATTAATAAGATAAGATAGGGAAAAACCCTTTTGTGGCTGAAATTACCTTAAGTTACTCATCTTTGGGCTTCCCAGGTGGCTCAGTGGTAAAGAATCTGCCTGCCAATGCAGGAAATGCAGGAGGCTTGAGTTTGATCCCTGGGTCAGGAAGATCCCCTGGAGAAGGAAATGGCAGCCCACTTTATTCTTGCCTGGTAAATCCCATGCAGAGGGGACTGGTGGGCAACAGCGCGTGAGGTCACAGAGTCAGATACAACTGAGCACATACTACACTTACTTTGAGGTCTGATATTAATTTTTTTTCAGCTTAAATCTGTTACATATATTCTCCTGATCTAAATCCACTAACATCAGTTGTTGAAAACAAACCTATTTAACATATCAACTACTTAAAATTTCATTTTATTTCAGTAACCTGGAAAAAAATCCTAAATTTAAAAATAATTTAATATTTTAAAATTGTTTACAGAAGTGTTAGGGGAAGCACACTGATTGAAACCGCCCACCCTGGTCAGGTACCATAGTAACCATTTGCATGAGTTGTTTTATGGCAGGAGATCCTGATATGGAATACGGAACTAATAGGCCACCACCAGCCGGAAGAGTTCGGGAAAGATCGAGAGGAGACACTACCTGTCCGTCCACTTCCCAGAATCCCTCTTGCTAGCATCCATCTTGGCTGAGCGATGCGTGCGCCACCAGGAAAGACTCTGAATTAGAATGATTGGCCAAAGACCACCCGAAAACTAATCCCATCACCATAAAACCCAAGACTGCGAGCCACGCGGCAGAGCAGTTCTCCTGGGTTCCCTTACCTACTGCTCTCCACCCGGGTGCCCTTTCCCAATAAAATCTCTTGCTTTGTCAGCATGTGTCTCCTCGGACAATTCATTTCCGAGTGTTAGACAAGAGCCCAGTTTCGGGCCCTGGAAGGGGTCCCCCTTCCTGCAACAGAAGGGGCAAACCTACCATTTCATCTATCCCTAACGTGACTTCTCGTAACAATTTTGAACAGAACTTTCCTTTGCATAGTTCAGTTGAAACAGAATAGTTCCTCCCCGCCCCCTACCTTCTCCTCCTTTCTTATGTGTTTGATGTGTTTGATCTCCTTTCCTCTCAGCCCTAAATAAGTAGTCAGTGGTAGGTGACTGATGACTGATCTGAGGATCAGAAATTCTCTTCCAATGCCTAGGATGCTTCCTAAAAAAAAAAAAAAAAAAAAAAAAAAAAATCCCCCAATAATTGTAATTTCAAAGAAAACATTTTTTATTTAGCCATTCTCTCTTTATCTTTCCAGTTCTCTTCACTTCAAATTAAATGGTATTTTCTTTTTTCCCTAAATATTGAACTGTAGTTTCTTTGACTTCTGTCGGATGTTAGTATGTTGATTCAATGAATGTTTTTATGAATAAAGAAGGGAACAAGTTTAATATTTTAGATAGTGCTGGAGTTGCACTCATTTGACCTAAGTTGGGTTCCCAGCAAAATGAGTTCTTAAATATGTTTATTACTGTTTGGCCAAAGGCAGGAAGTGGGTTTTCAACTTGCATTCTCTCCAGGGTCTACCCTTCTTTGGTTTCTCCCCTCCTCTCTCCTCTCTATTCTTTCCTTCCTCTCTGCTCGCCTCCCACTTCCTTCCTCATTTCCAGCATTAGCTTTAAAGAGGAACAGTAACAGAAGAAATCAGATCTCTAGCAGACTTGTCTCTTTTGTTTCCAAACCACTACTAACAGCAGAATTACTCATCGCTCCCCCCCCGCCCACCCACCATGCTATTTAAATATCCCTCTTGGGACAGACTTTTCCTTACATTGTCTTTTCTACTCCGTGGTCATGGCTGTGGGGGAAACACTCAAGGCAATGCCTCACACACATGACCACGTAAATGTTTATTAGTTTTTTATTTGTATATCTCTGTCCTACGCAATCTACACAGTTTTTCATTGCTGACATTCTTGTTTATCACTGATTTCAGATAAAAGATGAGTTTGATAGTTCAGAGAAGATCATATTCTTGCCCTTGTTTTGAATGGCAGAGAGCTTAAGCCATCACAGGCCAATGAGAATGTGTGCTTTCTTTAAAACATATAAGAGGTGTGGCTTTGGCAGTCTCTTTTGTTTATCTTGCACAGGAACCCGTATTAATTGGAAAATATTTAAAACTACCTTAAACTGGCCAATGGGCTATGGTTTCTCTTTTGATTTATATTAGTTTGGTAAATAGTTTCTTGAGTGTTTTCTGTGCAGTGGGTGCTGAATCAGATACTAGGGATGAATGGGAAATTGGCCCAGCTACCAAGCTCTTCACCATGTGGCTTCAATTAAACAGAAGACAGTTTTATAGTAAATAGTAGATCCTAATAAAAGCACACTGTGTGCTGGGATTTAAAAGCTTGTATTTGGGTAAATGATTTAATCTCCCTGGATCCCATTTCCTCTCTGTAAAATGAAGGGGTTGAATTAAATGATATTTTACACTGTCTAACGTTACAAAATCATTTTACCAGAGTTGTGCTGGGCCTGATTGCCATCAGTGCTGTTCGCTCCACTCCCTTCTGCCCCCAGGGGTGCAGGTGATTCCCTGCGGGTGACTTTGCCAGGCTCCAGTGTTAACTGACCTCTGGTAGGATTAAGTCAAGGGGAGGCAGGCTCAAGTCAATGGTGAAAGACTGGAGGGCAGGGTAACAAGTGGATTTGGAGGCGAAAGAAATCAAGACCATCCCTTGCTCCTCTCAGCTTTGCATGGCTTTTCTAGTCGTTTTTACCTCCTTTGTGGCCCCAGTCTCTACTGTCCCAGACCCACCCCAGTTTCCGAAGGGTCACCCTGGCCTCTTGGTTCCAGGTATTGCTCATTTTACTGTTGTTCCTACAGTTTAAGAATGATAAACCTTCCTGCTGTTGCCCATCGCCAGGGTTAATTACAGTGGCTGTTTAACTCTTAGCCTCACCATTACCCATGAACTTGTGTATATTCCATTCCTTCTACTGTGAACATTGGAAATGGTTTCTGTTTATCCAGTTAGACTATGACTCATCCACAGTGTTTACTTTCTATTTACTTTATAGCAGTGAAAGTGCTCTTAACAATTGAGGAAGAAAAATATAAACATAGATACATGCACTGAGCTGACCCAAACTAGATCTTGCAGTGAATACTGACATCAAAAGAAATGTTTGTTTTATGTCCCTTTTGGTTAATTATTGAAAGAAATACAGGATCTACTTTTTTAAATTGAAGTCACCAGCTTGAATCTTTTGAATGTTAATGCCCATGTAAATCATGTTGGGGGAAATCTTTAAAGAAGTACTACATTAGATTGTGTGCTTCTTGAGTCTTAAGACATAAAAATGAATTTATTATACCCTCTACATATATAGAGCATGTCACTTTTCCATCAAGAATGTCAATGAAAGATAAAATTATAGTGATAAATGTATTACCAACCTAAAGTTTTGGTAAAAAGAAAGAGATGTAAGAAATTGTTTTACAGACTTGGCTAAAGCACTGTGCTTTTCTTGCATTTCTTTTATTGCCACTGTTTTTAGGTTGCTAAGATACTTTCTTTATTTTTGGCAGTTTCACCAGGAAAGGACAAGAATACAAACTGAGGTGATTTCATTTTTAAATGATAATGCAGTTATCTCTTGTGGAGATTTTTTAAAATTTATTTTTTTCACCAAAAAAGAAAGAAAGAGGATATAAATTCGCTCTATTTCTCTCCCGCCACCAAACGTTGGCTATAAAGAAGGAGAGACATTCAAGGTGATTGGGTGACAAGGAAAGTAATAGTATCACTGCTGATACATTGAGAATCTCAGAGAGGAATTAGGTGGATACCTGTCCGAAGGTCAGTGTGTTCATTTCCAGTTGCAGGTGACTTAAAGCACACACTTGATAGCTTAAAACAACATAGTTTTAATCCTTCACAATTCTGGAGGCCAGAAGTCTGAAATCAGTATCACTGGATTGAAGCCAGGGTATCAGCAGGGCCACATTCCCTTGAAGTCAAAGAGGAGAATTTGTCTTGTCTAGCTCTAGTGGCTGCTGGCATTCCTTGGCTTCTGGCCGCACTGCTTCAGTTTCTGCCCCTAGGGTCCGATTGCTTTCTTCTCTTCTGGAGTAAAAGTTCCTTCTAATTCCCTCTTATAAAAACTTGTGATTGCATTTAAGGTCCACCTGGATAATCCAAGATAATCTTTATATCACAAGATCTTTTCTCACCTCTGCATAGAACCTTTTGCCACATAAGGTAACATTCACAACTTCAGGAGTCAAGATTGGAACATATCTTGAGAACTTTATTCAGTCTAGTATAGCCAGATAAAGTGTGTAAAGAGATTTTTGTGAGTTTTGTTTACATGTGGTCTGTAAGAGTCTTATGCTGCTGCTACTGCTGCTAAGTCGCTTCAGTCGTGTCTGACTCCGTGTGACTCCATAGATGGCAGCCTGCCAAGCTCCTCTGTCCCTGGGATTCTCCAGGCAAGAACACTGGGATAGGTTGCCATTTCCTTCTCCAGTGCATGCATGCATGCTAAGTTACTTCAGTCATGTCCGACTCTGTGCAACCCCATGGATAGCAACAAAATACTTCTGTCTTCAGGACTAAGATCTTTTAAGGATTGAAGAATATTCTTAACATCCTGAGTTTCACGATGGGTGTGAAAAGAATTTATTCTATGGGGTGGATGAGTAAAAATGCTGCTTTATTAAGACCAGTAAAGTCAATTTTATATTCTGTGAATGTTGTGGAAAAGTGTGCATTCTCTGCATAAAGTTCAGCTTAATTATGCCTATCACTGTATTTTATCATTCTTCTTGAAATTGTTTCATCTCCTTGATCCATTTGTTAAAAGCTATGCTAAATTTTAAGTAAATGGCTTCTTTCCTTCTTAACAGTTTATATTTTATGTATTTCTATGCTATCTGGATTGTTAATGATTACTATATTTTTATTGTGCATTATAACTTTCATTGTTGTTCAGTCACATCTGATTCTTCATGACTCCATGGACTGCAGCATGCCAGATTACCCTGTCCTTCACTATCTCCTGGACTTTGCTCAAGTTCCTGTCCATTGAATCGCTGATTCTATCTAACCATCTCATCCTCTGTTGCCCTCTTCTCCTTGGCCTTCAGTCTTTTTCAAAACCAGCATCTTTTCCAATGAGTCAGCTGTTCACTTCAGGTGCCAAAGTATTGGAGCTTCAGCTTCGGCATCAGTCCTTCCAATGAATATTCAGAGTTGATTTCCTTTAGGACTGACTGATTTGATCTCCTTTCTGCCCAAGGGACTCTCAAGAATCTTCTCCAGCACCATGGTTTGAAAGCATCAATTTTTTGGTGCTCAGCCTTCTTTATGGTCCAACTCTCACATCCATATATGACTATTGGAAAACCACAGCTTTGACTATAGGGACCTTTTTTGGCAAAGTGATGTCTCTGCCTTTTAGTATACTGTCTAGATTGTCATAGCTTTCTTTCTGAGGGGCAAGCATATTTTAATTTCATGGTTGCAGTCACCATCTGCAGTGATTTTGGAGCCCAAGAAAATAAAGTCTGTCACTGTTTCCACTTTTTCCCCTTCTATTTTCCATGAAGTGATGGGACCACATGCCATGATCTTCATTTTTTGAGTGTTGATTTTTAAGCCAGCTTTTTCACTCTCCTCTTTCACCCTCATCAAGAGGCTCTTTAGTTCTTCTTCACTTTCTGTCATTTAGAGTGGTATCATCTGCGTATCTAAGGTTGTTGAATTTCTCCTGGCAATCTTGATTGCAGCTTGTCCAGCTTGTGATTCATCCAGCCCCCCATTTTGCAGGATGTACTCTGCATATAAGTTAAATAAGTGGGGTGATCACATAAAGCCTGTCATACACCTTTCCCAATTTTGAGCCAGTTAGTTGTTCCATATCTGGTTCTAACTGTGGTTTGTTGATCTGCATACAGGTTTCTCAGAAGACAGGTAAGGTGGTCTGGTACTCCCATCTCATTAAGAATTTTCCACAATTTGTTGTGGTCCACACAGTCAAAGGCTTTAGTGTAGTCAGTGAAGCAATTGTAGATGTTTTTTTTGAATTCCCTTGCTTTTTCTATGATCCAATAGATGTTGGCAATTTGATCTCTGGTTTCTCTACCTTTTTTAAACCCAGCTTGTACATTTGGAAATTCTTGGTTTACTTATTGCTGAAGCCTGACTTGAAGGATTTTGAGCATAACCTTGTTAGCATGTGAAATGAGCCCAGTTGTGTGATAGTTTGAGCATTCTTTGGTATTGCCCTTCTTTGGGATTGGAATGAAAACTGATCTGTTCCAGTCCTGTGGCCACTGCTGAGTTTTCTAAATTTGCTGACATATTATTGAGTGCAGCACTTTAACAGCATCATCTTTTAGGATTTGAAATAGCTCAGCTGGAATTCCATCACTAGCTGTTTTCATAGTAATACTTCCTAAGGCCCTCTTCTCACTCCAGGATGTCTGGCTCTAGGTGGGTGACCATGCCCATGGTTATCTGGGTCATTAAGACCTTTTTTTTGTGTGTAGTTCTACTGTGTATTCTTGCCACCTCTTCTTAATCTCTTCTGCTTCTGTCAGGTCCTTATCATTTCTGTCCTTTATCATGACCATCCTTGCATGAAATGTTCCCTTGATATCTCCAGTTTTCTTGAAGAGATCTCTAGTCTTTCCCATTCTATTGCTTTCCTTTTTTTTTCTTTTCATGGTTCACTTAAGAAGACCTTTTTATCTCTTCTTGCTAGTCTCTGGAACTCTGCATTCAGTTGAGTATATCTTTTCCTTTCTCCTTTGCCTTTCATGTCTCTCAGCTATTTTTAAAGCTTCCTTAAACAACCACTTGGCTTTCTTGCATTTCTTTCTCTTTGGAATGGTTTTGGTCACTGCCTCCTTTACAATGTTATGAACCTCTATCCATAGTTTTTCAAGCACTCTGTGTAACAGATATGATCCCTTGAACCTATTCATCACCTCCACTGTATAATCATAAGGGATTTGATTTAGGTCATACCTTAATTGCCTAGTGGTTTTCCCTACTTTCTGCAGTTTTGCGATAAGGAGTTCATGATCTGAGTCACAGTCAGCTCCAGGTTTTGTTTTTGCTGACAGTATAGAGTTTTTCCATCTTCAACTGAAAAGAACATAATCAGTCTGATTTGGTATTGACCATCTGGTGATATTCGTATGTAGAGTCGTCTCTTGTGTTGTTGGAAGAGGGTGTTTGCTATGATCAGTGTGTTTGCTTGACAGAACTGTTAGTCTTTGCCCTGCTTCATTTTGAACTCCAGGGCCAAACTTGCCTGTTACTCCACGTATCTGTTGACTTCCTACTTTTGCATTCCAGTCCCCTATGATGAAAAGGACTTTTTTTTTTTTTTTTTGGTGTTCATTCTAGAAGGTCTTGTAGGTCTTCATAGAACTGTTCAACTTCAGCTTCTTCAGCATTACTGGCTGGCGTATAAACCTGGATTACTGTGATATTGAATGGTGTACCTTGGAAATGACCAGAGGTCTTTCTGTTGTTTTTGAGATTGCACCCAAGTACTGCATTTCAGAGTCTTTTGTTGACTATGAGAGCTACTTCATTTCTTCTAAGGGATTCTTGCTCACAGTAGTAGTCATAATGGTCATCTGAATTAAATTTGCCCATTTCTGTCACATTTTAGTTCACTGATTCCTAAGATATTGATTTTCACTCTTGCTATCTCCTGCTTGACCATGTCCAATTTACCTTGATTCATAGACCTAACATTCCAGGATCCTATGCAATATTGTTCTTTACAGCATCAGACTTTACTTTCACCACCAGACACATCCACAACTGCGAATCATTTGCACTTTGGCCCAGCTTCTTCATTCTTCTGGATCTATTAGTAATTGCCCTCTGCTCTTCTCCAGTAGCATATTAGACACCTTCTGACCTGGGTGCTCATCTTCTGGTATCATATCTTTTTGCCTTTTCATAATCTTCATGGGATTCTTGCAGCTAGAATACTGAAGTGGTTTTCATTCCCTCCTCTAGTGGACAACTTTTTGTCAGAACTCTTCACTATGACCTGTCCATCTTGAGTGGCCCTGCATGGCATGACTCATAGCTTCATTGAGTTACACAAGCCCCTTTGCCATGACAGGGCTGTGATCCATGAGGGGTCCTCCTACTGTAAAGGAATTAATTTGTGGTTTTTTTCATTTCTATTGGCTTTCTAAATTTGACTCACACATTTTTGCCCTTATGAGATCATACTGTTAATGATCCTAAATTTTGCTCTTTAGATAGATTTAGTGACTCCAGTCTTTGTAATATAATAATTATAATGAATAGGAATATGTTGCTGATAATATAAACTATAATTTTTAAAGTGTTTTTGTGTTTCATCGAGGCATTTGTAGAGTGTCTTAAAAGCATGGGTCTGGACTCAGACTACTCTGTAGTGCTTTGTTAAATTTGGAACACCTTTTACTCAAAGCTGGCTGTGATCGTATCTGCTGCGAAGAGGGTTAATGAGACTGAAGTTCACTAGACGAAAGACAGATGGCCACTCAGTGAGGTGAGTAAATATAAACACCAGGTGGGCAAATTATCACCAGCTTGGGTTATTTAAAACTCTGTTGCTTGTCTTTATATCTGAAGGCTTGGTAAGTCATTCTTCAATCTGTACCACTTAGAATTAACTGTAATCCATGACTGGAATGATTATATTTGAAATCAGAACCTGGGTGTACTCAGTGTGAATAGGGGTGTTTGAGAGGATGCAATGTTTTCTCATAAAATATGAGAAGTGGGAAGGAAAAATACACACTTGTCCTAGGATAGTGATACATTACCAGAGTCATTTTCCCTCCAATGTTTTCATTGTGGTGAAATACACGTAACATAAAATTTACCATCTTTACCATTTCAAAGTTTGTAGTTCAGTGGTATTAAGCACACTTATATTGCTCTTAAAACATCACCACCATCCATCTCCAGAGCAGTTTTCATTTTACAAAATGGAAACTCTTACCCTTTAAACAATATCACCCATTTTGCTCTCCACCAGCCCCTGGCAACCACTACTCTTTCTGTCTCTGAGTTTGACTTCTCCAGGTTAGTCATATAAGTAGAATCATATAGTAGCTGTCTTTTTTGTGGCTGGCTTATTTCTTTGGGCACAGTGTCCTAAAGTTTCATCCGTATTGCAGCATGTCAGAATTCTCACTTTTTAAGGCTGCATAATATTCTACTGTATGTATAGATCACATTTTTTAATTCATTCATCCATAGATGTACATTTGAATTGTTTCTACCTTTTATATGTTGTGAATAATGCTGCAATGATAGAGACATTTTAAAATGTGGATTTAGAGCATTTTTTTTTTCCTGATGAAAACATGTTGAAGATAAATGGATCATCATAAGAGCATAAATTGTGAATGTTTGTAAATGAGCCAGAACCAGAAGTCCTAGTCTGAAAGCATAAGTTGTAGGAGCTCATGGGCTTAAATAATAACCCATTTTGGTCAAAGGATCACCTATTAAGAAGATCTTATGGTGTAGGAACACCAATTATTTAGCTATAAAATGTTTGGTCATCATCACTTTGAAGATTAAAACTTTGGTATGATCACCCACAGACTTCTGGGATTCCTGGAGCCAGTCCTTTGTCCAGAAGTCCACTTCATCTTATACATGTCCTGAACATGAAATTATTCAAGTCCCAAGTGAACCCTTGCAGGTCTGAAAAGGAAAAATAGAAGCAACTACTGGGAGTGATGAAAGATATTCATGACCCAAGCAAGTTCAGTCAGTTCAGTCCCTCAGTCGTATCCGACTCTCTCTGACCCCATGAACCACAGCACGCCAGGCCTCCCTGTCCATCACCAACTCCCGGAATCCACTCAAACTCATGTCCATTGAGTCGGTGATGCCATCCAACCATCTCATCCTCCATCATCCCCTTCTCTTCCCGCCCTTAATCTTTACCAGCATCTGGATCTTTTCCAATAAGTTGGCTGTTTGCATCAGGTGGCCAAAGTTTTGGAGTTTCAGCTTAAACATCAGTCCTACCAATGAACACCCAGGACTGATCTCCTTCAGGATGGACTGGTTGGATCTCCTTGCAGGCCAAGGGACTCTCAAGAGTCTTCTCCAACACCACAGTTCAAAAACATCAATTCTTTGGCGCTCAGCTTTCGGTATAGTCCAACTCTCACATCCATACATGACCACTGGAAAAACCATAGCCTTGACTAGATGGACCTTTGTTGACAAACTAATGTCTCTACTTTTTAATATGCTGTCTAGGTTGGTCATAACTTTCCTTCTAAGGAGTAAGCCTCTTTTAATTTCATGGCTGCAATCACCATTTGCAGTGATTTTGGAGCCCAGAAAAATAAAGTCAGCCACTGTTTCCATCGTTTCTTCATCTATTTGCCATGAAGTGATGGGATCGGATGCCATGACCCAAGCAAAGACTTCCTAAATGAAGTACACAATGAGCCAATGCAATAACTTTAAGGGAAATGATGGTGACTGTTAAAGGCTGTTTTAAGAGGGGTCCCATTGCTGCTGACTTTGGATGAATTCAAGATTGCATCGAGACTGGGCTACACGGAAGTTCTCAGGTAGGGTTAGTCATGTGATCTTTGCTTCTGGGTTTCAGGGTTGGTTGATGACTTAGAACTGAAACTAAGGCTAGATCTGTGGTTGACTATGATTTGCATTTTTTTTTCTCTCTAATCATATTAAATGACTAGGTTTCCCTTTAAGTTATACCACCAAGGCTTTGCTCAGATCTTAATTATTAGGTATAAACTCTTATATATTCCTGCTTTATCATAGTGTTAGTTCAGTATTATGTGGGTGAATTCAGGGAAGAAGTAAGCAAAGTCTGCAACTGTCCTGGCCAATGAAAAAAGGATAGTCCTACTAAAATGTCTTAAACTTTTACCCTGAACCCAGATGAAAACTGCTGTCGATATCCTCAAGGAGTACAGAGGTGCACTGTTATTAACATCTCTTAGAGCTCAGGGGACTATATATGCTCATTTTCTTAAGCAATTCTGGGAGTGAAAACTGTCATTTTGGAGAACTGTGTGTTTAACTTCCATTAATAATACAAATGGAGAAAATGTAGTTGGGAATAGTGTTGAATTTTTAGAGGTCCAAAGATATCTTTATGGAGAGTGCATTTGCTTTATTAAATCTCCATCAGATAAGGTCATATTTGAGAGGAGCGGTGAGAGAAAATTCTGCAAGTGTTTAAGCCTGGGAAAATGAGAGGGGAGAGATACAAAATGGGGCTCTATGAACTAGGGGTTGTAAATGAGAGGGGAAGTGAGAACCAAAGAAAATCTCTTAGTGAGTGGAAAAAGTAGGAACTGAAAGAGGACTATCCTAAAGAAATGCAGATCAGCCAGAATAAAACTGCCAAAAAAATCAGTTTCAATGAAAAGGAAGGCATTAACAGGGTCAAATATTGATTAAAATTGACTGAGATGAAGATGGAGAAAAGGGTACTGGACTCAAGAATTTGGTTATTAGTGACAGTCTTCATGAGCAAGTTTCAAAAGAGTTGTAGGAATGGAAACCGGGGGTTAAAGGAACTATGGAAATTGAGGAAAGACATGAGGAGTCAGTATCTTTGCAAATATAGAATTGGATGAGTAACCTGGGCCAGTCCAGCTTTTTATCAGAGAAAGTCCACTTCCTACAGCTTAGTTGCTAACAGTAAGAACGGGAGGCTCTTTTAAATGGGAAGTTTCAAGCTTTACTACTTTTCTCAGAGCAGAAATTGTGGTCCAGTGGTGATATCCAATCATGATGATCTTACCTCAAGGTAATACTCAGTAGGACTCTGAGGAGCACATTTTTCTGTTTGATGAAAACGTCAGAAAGCAAGCAATCATGATGTCTAATCTTAGAAGGGTTTTTCACAGGGAAGTTGCCGACATCACCTGATCTCCTTCCTTGCAGTATTATGCAGTGTGTCTTCCGTGAAGACACTCAAGTGCCTGTAGTAACTTGCTTAAGATAGACTCTGGTGCATCCATGAGACAGTCAGACTGTACATGGTACCACTGGATGATCTTTGACTATAGTGAGATTTCCTGAGACATTATTTTAATACTGGGATTAGTAACTGCTTATAGAAATTCATAGAATAAATAATTTATGGAGGGATAAATAAAAGTTAAATGTCATTTAAAATTATATTTTGCAGCTTATTACTATGATGTGCATGTAATTAATAAATAGCACTTGGCTCTGTGGCATAAAGGAGATAGCTTCCTACTTTGCTCTGTGTGTGTTGGTTACGTAGTCATGTCCAACTCTTTGTGACCCTGTGAACAGTAGTCTGCCAGGCTCTTCTGTCCATGGAATTTTCCAGGCAAGAATACTGGAGTGGATTGCCATTCTCTTCTCCACGGGATCTTCCTGACCCAGAGATTGAACCCGTGTCTGTTACATCTCCTGAATTGGCAGGCTGGTTCTTTACCATCTTAGCCACCAAGGAAGCACCCACCCCACCCCAGCATAACCTATGCTCCTGTTTCCACCTAAAAGCTCGAAGTTCTGTCTTTTATTTTGAGGACTTTCTTGTTCTAGAATGGTTTAGCAGAATGTTCTAGAATGGTTTAGATTATTCTAGATGGAATAATCCATCACATTATAACCAGCTTTTTCTACCAGTCTCCTTCAGATGGATTTCTCTGTTTCCAGCTCCTCCAGTTGGATTTCTCTGTCTCAACATCCCGTTTGCTCATCAAATAGGAGAGGTACCTTCTTCTCTGCATATGGAATCCTTGGGTTTTACTGAGCTGAGATTTAATGCAGGAGAAATAGGAAAGCTACTTTGCCACTCAGAGGGAGGGTGGTGTTTTCACTTTGCAAATAGGAAGGTTTAGATGGCCTGTGGGCAACTGTGGAGGAATTGGAATTGAGACTTAGGTGGGAGATTAATTTACTGTGGAGGGATTGGAATTGAGGCTTAGGTGAGAGGTTACTGTGGAGGGATTGGAATTGAAGTCTAGGGGAGAGGTTAGGTTTGGGAAGTCAATTGTGTAGTCATAGTAGGAAATGATCATTGGCTTTAGAAGGCAGGATCAGTAGCCCAATGGAACATATATGAACTGATATTGGAACTGAAGACTGAATCTTGTAGCAAAAGTAAGGAAGAAGAGTTATTGAAGGAGACGCAGAAGCCAGATAGGAAAGCAGGACACACCTGTCACATACCTCTCACAGTAGGCCTTGTAACTTCAAATTTAGATTTGTGATGTGATTTCTGAGTGAGATCATACCACTGTATTTTGTATGTATTCACACTTAATTTACTAACAGTAGACACTTAAAACACAGCAAATTGTTTGGAATATTAAAAAAGGAAGTGGCTTGGACTTCTACTAACCAATGGTTATATTGGGAGGAAAATCAGGAGGCTCTTCTGGGAATGGGTAATCAAAGACCTCAGAAGTGTCAGATGTTGAAGAGGCATCAAAGAGAGTAAAGATGGAGAAAGGATCGTGGTATTCACCAAGACCACTGGAGTGCCTTAAGTGAGGGCTCCAAGTATTGTGGTAAAAGGAGGTCAAAGACTTAGTAGATGGTAAGAAAATGGTAGTAGTCTTGAACACATTTTATAAGAGAGTTGGACAGTTAGAACGTGTGTTGCTTGTTTTGTATGTGGTGTGTGTTGTGGGGGAGGGCCACTTTGCCTTAGCGTGTTCATTTTGCCTCTTATGTCCTATCTCTGCCAGCACTTCCTATTCTTTAGGAAAATGGAATCCCAGCTGAAAGGCAAGCCTGTCATCCGGTTGTCATAGTGCCTGAGCGCAGCATTACATGGAGCTTTTTTATTCACACTGTGGTGCCGAAGGTCAGAGGTAGATACTAAAAATTACCCCGGAGTCTGCTGTATTCAGTTATCTATAAAAGGGCTTTTCAGAAAATGGGAGTGGTTTCAAACAACCCACTGTGGAGAGGACAAGTGGGGTCTTATGTGGAGAACCCTGGAGCCAAGTGTAAATACCTGCTGTCTACTCTTTCCCAGATGCCTCCTTTGAGGGCAAGCAGGGGCCATTTAAACAGTGAACTGGGCAAGATTTTAATATTATTGTTTAGTTGCTGTCATGTCTGACTCTTTGCGACCCCATCAACTATGTCCTTCTCGGCTGCTCTCTCCACTGGGATTTCCCAGGCAAGAATATTGCAATGGATTGCCATTTCCTTCACCAGGGGGTCTTCCTGACCCACTGTTACATGTTATTATATCACAACCACCAATATCAATGACTGTTCACATATCATCACCTGAGCCAGAACCAGGAACTCAGGGATTGACTTGTTTTTGTGGTCAAGAAGTACAGGAGCCATTGTTTATGACACGTCTACAAAGCTCCCAGGAAGCATTTATTTGACTTGTACATTTAGTTCTACAGTCCACTGAAGAGCATTCCATGAGGGCAGGAGGAACCTGCTCTAATCTTCTCAAGTTTTCTTCTCCTCTGCTTTTGTGCTCAAGCACCTGCATAATCCTTGTAGATCCTACAGAAGGAGCAGGCAGAGCCAGTGTCCATTCCTGGTGTCAACAGACAGAGTGTAGTAGCTTAATTTGGATTTGTTTTTACCTTTCTGAGTTTTTAAAAATACCTGTGCTGTGTAACCTCTGAGCCAATGCAGTGAGCCTTGGAGGCACTGGTATTTGCACAATGAATAGTATTTTTCTCTCCTTATAAACACGGGTGATTGTGTTTCTGTCACCCTTGATGACATATCCATCTGTCCGTTTTCTATTCAATTCTCATTCATTCATTCATTTGAACATTTATTAGGCCCACCCCAAATGCCATGCCCACCCAAGGGAACACAGAAGGACTGAAAATATTCCTCACCAACAGGACACAAGACCTGTACAAATGTTGAATCAAGTCTGACTAGAATTTAGATCAGGGAAAGAACACATATAGCTGGGAACAAGAAGAGATAGGTTCTGATAAATTTTCTATTGAACAGTTAGTCTAAACAGGTCTCTATATGGCAAGGATTGGACCAGAAATTAAGATAAGTTGGATTTTAAGTCCAATTTTGAACTCCTTGCAGGAAAAATGTGCATATATGCAGACTCATGGTAATTAGAGTGCTAGGCCCTATTTTAAAACACTTTAATCCTGTCTGATTCAGAATTTCATTTCTTGAAGGGTTTACTTGTATCATATCAAGGTGCTCTGGTCCTTTAAATTGCTAACCCTTTTAAAATCTGGACACTGCTCTGTGCCTAGGCCTTGGCCCCTGTTGAAGAGAGTGCAGGAGAGTTTTCATCAGTTTTGCACATTGACCACTAGAGGGTAGCATTTCACTTCTTTTAAGATTTGCTCCTACAAAATGCTGAGCTGTATCTTGAGGGCTGGAAGATCAGATGTTTGCAGTGAAACCCACCACTCCTTGACGGATGTGTAAAAAGCAGAAGAAACAATTCTATGTTACTCTTAGGCAGAAAGCCAAATCATTTGACTGAGTTGTTAGTCTTTATGGTTGAGAAATTATCATGACAATTAAAATCGAAATTCATAATTTTGCAGAGCCTCTTCAGAGTGATTTGTTTTCAAAGTACATTTTTCATGTACTTTTTTCCTGGTTTATATTGTCACTCTCTGTGAAACTTACAGTACTTTCAAAATATTTTATTTCTTCTTAAAGTGCCCCATCATACCATAGTTAAACACATATGCAGCCTTTTGCTAAGGAGATGGAATAGCATACAGGATCCAGTGTTAGACTCAATAAGTAAGTGTATATTGAGCATCAGTGGCGTACCAGTTAGGCATTGTGATTTATTTAAAAAAAATAAGTCAGTCTTATAAATAAAAAGCAGAACACTTGCCTTGGCAAGAGCCACGTGCCTTTTGCAAGGCTGGCTTCTTCTTAATCTTAATGGATGAAATGTCATTTTCTAAACAGGCCGTTCCTGACCAGCTAATCTACATAATGAACCCCTTCCCTCCTTACTCTGTTTTACAGCACCCTGTTCATATTTGTAATTGTATACTCACCTCTTTGTTTACTTGATCGATGTCTGTCTTACTCATAGATAATGAACCTCATGAAAGCAGCAATCAAATCCATTCTGGAGCATGTCCAGTATCTGGGGGAGATCCTGGGAAATGGGATGCATTCAGTAAATATTTGTGGAGTGGATGTTTACATTTCTTGTTTTATGCACGAAAACCTTGTTAGGTGAATCAGTTTAAATTCTGTTATTATTTATGTCAAATAACATTATGAAGCCATATCCATTAGCAGCTGTTCTTAGTGACAACCAAAATGTTTGTCAAAAATGGTTCTTTAGTAGGAAATTGGATTTAGCCTCGTATGGGATTTTCAAATAAAATATTCTAATCCTTTTAAAGATGTAATGTGTCAGCATATTTAAGATTTATCAGCTCTGAGGTCCAAGAGGGAGGGGACATATGCATACATACAGCTGATCCACTTCCTGGTACAGCAGAAACTAACATGACATTGTAAAGCAATTATATTCCAATTAAAAGAAATTAAGTAGGTCTGATATGTCTGTTTCTGACAAATGTTCCCACCTGGACTGCTGGCATCTGTTTTGCCTCGGCTGGTATCTGAGGGCTGACTGTTCAAGGCTGTGTTATACCTACTGATAAATATTTTGAATATCACCTTTGTCTTTTATCTTTTGACAACACAGATAACTTCACTTTTCTAAAGGAGTATTGATATTTAAATTAACTTATTGGAATTTTAACATACTATACACTAGAGAAAATGTGTGTGTGTGTGTTGTGTAGAAATCACACAGGCAGATCAAAAGACAAGTAATTAGAAGTATTATGCAATGGGCTCATAAAAGAGTTTGCTGAAGAGTTAGCGGAAACTTAATTTCAGAATTTGAGTTTTTAAAAATATTTCTTTATATGGGTGTGCCAGGTCTTAGCTGCTGCATGCAAGATCTTTACTTGTGGTATGTGGGATCTAGTTCCCTGACCAGGGATTGAACCCAGGCCCCCTGCATTGGGAGCATGGAGTCTTAGCCACTGGACCACTAGGGAAGTCCCTGGTTTTATATTTTGAGTTGGGGGAGTGCAGATCTGAGAGTCAAAACTCTCATTTAGAGCCACAACTGCATAACTTCCGGCTCCTCAACATTGGGCTATACTTACCCATTTGTAAAATGAGGGAAACGGACAAGATATCTTTGAAGTCTATTCTGGCCATAAATTTTTATGATTCTTTAGCATGTGTTCTTTTAGCAAGTAGAAGACTTTCAAGATAAATAAAGGGGAAACAATAGTATCCCCCTATTCCAGGGTCTCCAATCTTACCCACTCCCCAAGGTAATCAAATTAATATAGCTGGATATTCTTCCAGCATTGTTCTTGGCACCCATAAACATATATAAATATATGTAAATTTCTTTATCCAAAAAAAGGTACATAAACACTTCACTTAGATGTGTTTCCTAACTTACAGACATAAATATCTTCAGTGTTAATTTTTGTCACAATAAATAATACTTTAATTAAATCATTATAGAAATATGACTACATACTAAAGTTTTTTTTTTTTCTGTAGGATACAGTTAAAATCCAACACTTTTTGGTAGGATATATATAAAATCTTGCATTTTTCTATAGGATTTGAGGGCCAAAAGTATGTGAAGTTTTCATTTTAATAGATAATTCTTGATTTCTTTCTAAAATGTTTGTGATAACTTAGACTCCCAGCATTGATGTAAAAGACTGTTGATTTCCCTGCATCCTTGCCGGCACTGGGGTTACCTTCTTTTTAAAAATTGTGAGTCTGAAGACTGAAAAATGATGCCATTTTTGTTTAGTTTGAATTTTTAAAAATTTTATTGATGTTGAATAACAAAAATGAATTTTATTGAGAGGAAATGGAGTTTCTGCTCATTAGGTAGAGAGTTTCAGCCATGCAAGATGGAAAGTTCTAAGGAGCTACCGTACAACGATGTGCATATAATTAACAATACTATACTATACACTTAGAAGTTTTTAGGGAAGTAGATTTCATGTTATGTGTTTTATACCACAATCAAGAATGTTTCCAATGACATCTTTTCAAATGATTGGTCTATATATTCTTTGCTATGAATTTATAGCTTTTGTTTTCCCCTGTTTTTGAGTTCTTATCAACTTTGAACTTGTTTTGCTGTTACATATACTGTTAAAATTTTGTACAGTCTATAGGTTATCCATAAATTATGGTAATATAATGAGCTATACCTTTTTCTTTAAAGGATGGTTGGTTTTCTGTCTTGCTTATGAAGATATTTACCAGGAGTTTTCTTCTGGTGTTTTTACTGCATTATATTAAAAATATTTGATTAACCTGGAATTTAAAAAAATATATGAGTCTTAATTGGTATCTGTTTCATGTGGGTTTCTAATTGAGTAGTATTGAATTAGGACAGTTTTTTCATACATAAAGGTCTTAGGTATATTTGGATATAATGTAGATTCTCTGTTCTCCAAATTTATTCCAGTACTGGAGTGAGTAGCTGTTCCCTTCTCCAGGGGATCTTCCCAACCCAGGGATTGAACCCAGGTCTCCTGCATTGCTGGCAGATTTTTTACCAGCTGAAGCACCAGGGAAACTTGAGAGTATTGGAGTTGGTAGCCTATCCCTTCTTCAGCGGATCTTCCCAGCTCAGGAATTGAATTGGGGTCTTCTGCATTGCAGGCTGAGCTACCAGGGAAGCCCTAATACAGTACAGGACTACTTCCCTAATTATGGTAGCTTCATAGTAAGTTTTAATGTCTGTGCTGGCTCAGTTGTGTCTGACTCTTTTGGAACCCCATGGGCTGTAGCCTGTCAGGCTCCTCTGTGCATGGGATTTTCCAGGCAAGAATACTGGAGTGGCTTGCCATTTCCTACTTCAGGGGATCTTCCCGACCCAGGGATCAAACCCACGTCTCTTGTGTCTCCTGCATTGGCAGGAGGGTTCTTTACCACTGCTCCACCTGAGAAGCCCTTTAACATCTGTAGAATTATGTTAAGTGTATTTGTTAATTTGGAATGGTTATAACATGGATATAATATGGTATCTTCTCATTTCATATCTTTTTATGCCTATTCATTTAATAGTGTATGATTTTTCTTTTTATTTTCATGGAGCTCTTATACCTTCCTAGGAACTTCATGCTTCTGTTGTTATGAGTATGTTTTGATTTAATTTTCATTTCTGTATGTATTAATGACTAAAAAGGTAAAGCTATTTATTGTAGCATAATTATTCTGTATGCCCCTTGTCAAATTCTCTTATTAATTTTAATTGCTTTTCAATAGATTTGAGTTTTCTGGCTACATAATAATCTTATCTGAAAGTACAGATGGTTTTGTTTCTTTTTCTTCCAAAATGCATAGCAAATATTTTACTTTTCTATACTATTGCAGTTGTTGGAAATGCCAAGAAAATTTTAAATAATCATATTAGTCGATATTCGAACATTCCAACATTGTTCTGGACTTTAATAAAAACAGTTACAAGATTTTGCTTTTTTCTCTTTGTTTCTTTTAGTTAGTCTTTAGCATATTTACCTTCTTCTTAATCATATTTTACTTAGAGTTCTTTACACAGGAATAGCTGTGGGAATTTCCAATTAACTTTTTATAGGTCGTATATATTTTGTTTGTATTTACTTATGTGATGTTACATATTCAAATTATGAACAATAGTTTTATTTCTCATAGAAATTCTATTCTATCATCATATCAATGTTTTAACATATTGCTGCATTGACTTATTATTACTTCATTTATAATTTTGCATCCAAATTTGTTAGAGACACTGATCTACCCATTTAAGAACTATATTACTAGGGTTTAAAAATTTTGCTCATCATATTTTCATAAAATAAATTGGAAAAACTTTCTTTTTCTGTACTATGGAGTAGTTTATATGGAAAGCAGATTATCTGCTTTTATCAGATCTTTTAAGATTTTAAAATGTGACTTATTTGAATCAAATTGTCTTAACATGCTAAAAAGAATATAGAGGGATGCTACATTTGCTAGAATTTTTTTCAAATTTTACTTCTGTCTCAAGAAGCATATAGGGGAGAATAAAAAGGAGCTTGCTTATTTATTCCAAGGAAGCTCTAAGCATCAGACAATTCTCAGAAAGCAATTTTGTGGGGAAAATGAATAATAATAACCCAAAGGAAGTCAATTCATACCACCATAATTCTCTTTACTGAAAAAAAATATTTAAAATGGGGAGCTAAGGAAATTAAGCCTATAGGGAAAGTTTTAGGTTGTTCAAATATGAGGATAAACCCAAGCATATGTTATTATAAGCACAGAGTTGTAGCTATAATAGTTCCTTTGGGATAAGAGTAGACAGTGAAAATGATTTCTAGCTAGGTCCATTCCACAGAGATGGATAAAAGGTTATTTATTTATGAAATATCCACATCACTGACTATACAAAATGACCCACTCATAACTAGCCCATTTTCTAAGACTATGTATGTGTCTGTATAAATGTACATTTTGTTTCCCTTTCCTTATTTACCCAGTTTGATTTCAGTAGCACTTCTTTTGCCTGTTGTTTAGTTGAAAATTATAAGTCCCAGGACTCATATCCAGGAAATGCTGCTTCATTTAGTTTTTCCTTTGCCTTGACTAATGAAAACTTCTGGATTCCACTGAAATGTTTACATGGTGAATAGTTATTTTGCATAATCGGGAGCAAAGTGTATTCTGGTAACAATTTTTTTTCCCCTGAATAGTCTCTGTCATTGTGTGAGAATGAGGCAATTATAATAACAAATGTTTGAATTGATAGTGTCCCTCTCTTTAATATTATGAAGCAAAAAATTTTGTAAAGATGTTATCATAGTCCAACAAGCCAAAGTCTGAACAGTCAGCATAAGGAAAAGTGAGACATTTCATAACAGGCTTCATAATTTCTCTGAAGCAGTATATAGTGAAGGAATGTGCATATATATGCTTTTGGGAAAAATCTGTGAGCAAGGGAAGAATAAAGAGTTCGTGCATGTCAACTGCTCAGGGAGAAAAGATTGTGTATCCTATATTGGTTAGATATGTAATAAAACTAATTACGTAGAATTATGGAGACCAGAAAAATCCCTGAACACTCCCTGTATACCAGTTTTTGAGTTTTTGAAACTGGAAATATTGGCGATAAATTTTTTATTCAGAGAGATTACATAAAAGTGTATTTGTTGTAGATCTTGACTGTAGAATGAGAAGAAAACAGATGTAGACCTGGGAGGCTTCAGATGAGTGTGGAAGTGATAGGTGAGTCTCAGAGAAGAAGAATAGAAATTTTAAGAGATTGAAGGAAGAGAATATGTAATTATGGAAAGTTAATTTAAAAATTATTAGTTTGTAAGACATATCTTTTTCTGTCTTCTGAGGGGCATTTTTAAAAAAAACTGCAGAGATAGTTCTTTTTTTTTCATTTATTTATATTAGTTGGAGGCTAATTACTTTACAATATTGTAGTGGTTTTTGCCATACATTGATATGAATCAGCCATGGACTTACTTGTGTTCCCCATCCTGATCCCCCCTCCCACCTCCCTCCCCATCCCATCCCTCTGGGTCTTCCCAGTGCACCAGCCCCGAGCACCCTGTCTCATGCATCCAACCTGGGCTGGTGATCTGTTTCACAATTGATAATATACATGTTTCAATGCTATTCTCTCAGATCATCCCACCCTCGCCTTCTCCCCCAGAGTCCAAAAGTCTGTTCTGTACATCTGTGTCTCTTTTTCTGTCTTGCATATAGGGTCATCATTACCATCTTTCTAAATTCCATATATATGCGTTAGTATACTGTATTGGTCTTTATCTTTCTGGCTTACTTCACTCTGTATAATGGGCTCCAGTTTCATCCACCTCATAAGAACTGATTCAAATGCATTCTTTTTAATGGCTGAGTAATATTCCATTGTGTGTTTGTACCACAGCTTCCTTATCCATTCATCTGCTGATGGGCATCTAGGTTGCTTCCATGTCCTGGCTATTATAAACAGTGCTGCGATGAACATTGGGGTGCACGTGTCTCTTTCAGTTCTGGTTTCCTCGGTGTGTATGCCCAGGAGTGGGATTGCTGGGTCATATGGCAGTTCTATTTCCAGTTAAAAACTGCAGAGATCGTTCTAAAGTTGTTTCTTTCTCTTATTATTCAGTTTTAAGTGTAATCATATATTTTATTGCTCAACATGTCTGTAGATAAGTTTTCTGTTGTGTTTGAGAGTGAACCAGGATGTTACTGAGATCAACTAAATTTTCTTAATTTTAACTTTATCTTGAAGGTGAAACATCTTAAGAGTGGCGTTGTTACATTTGTGTTACACAGATGGGCTCACTTTCCTATTTCTAACTATGTTATTTATTTCATATTAACCACACTGACAACACTCTAGATCAGTGATTGGCTTTTTCAACATTTGACTGTCTAAGATACTTCCACATTTCTATATTTCTATCATGATATTTATAACACTTCAAGTCAGTTTGGTAAGACATTAGATGAACTATATAAATCAGCTCCCTTAATTGCACACTAATAAACTTAGCTTCTTTTGAAGGTTTTTGTTTTGAACAGGACTGTGGAGGTGCTTGTGTTTTAAAAAAAAAAAAGCCTCTACAAATAGGGAAAGATTGAGGCTTGCTAATATGGAACCCAGATCTAGTTGCTTAAAAAAGAAAAGTATGTAGGAAGAGCCTATAATTTTCATTACTATCTTTGGGCTTGGAGGAATGCCCAGGTTAGTGACAAAGGGAATTTGGGGGAAGACTCTAAATCTACCACATTGTAAGAGAGAAAATGGAAAATCTGATGGATAGCTTCATTTAAAACATAAGCCATGCAAAATCTTTGAGAGTTAAAGTAGTAATAGCCGGATCTCCATTGATTGTTTTTTCAAATTGAAATATATTAATACTGTGATTTAACAACTTAAATTCTTTTAAAAATAAGCAGCAATGCAGTTGTAAGCCATTAACTACAGTCAGACTGATTATGAATTTGCTTCTTGGGCTAGTTTTCACATTTCCAGCAAGCCCATCTTGAAATCTTATTGTCTTCTCTGATCTTTATCATTTCTTTAAAGCACCATTTCTCTTGCATCCAGTCCTTCCTTTTTCAGGTTCTGTTTTATGATGACTAAGGCATTGCTTCTCATACTGTATTATACACATAAATTCCCTGAGGATTTTATTAAAATTGAGATTCTGACTCTATAGGTCTGGGGTGGGGACCGGGGGGTTGCATTTTAATGAATTCCCAGTGATGCCTGTGCTGTTGGCTTGTGGGTCCTACTTTGAGAAGCAGGACTCTCCAGGATACTACAAAGGCCTCCTATGCGATGATCACAAGATTGCTCTTTCTGTAGCACTTTAAAAAACTCTCTCATTGTTGGAAAACCTTTCATTGCTGGATCTACCAAATCTAGCTTAAAACCGAAATGAAGTCATTTGCCACCCTTCAGAATTCTGCCCCAACTTTCTATCTTTATCCTCCACCACTCCGTTTCAGGATTGTTGGTGAACCCGTTTGCAGGGTAACAGAGGAGATGCAGACAGAGAATAGACTTGTGGACGCAGTGGGGGAAGGAGAGGGTAGGACGAATTGAGAGAGCAGCATGGAAACATATACATTACCATATGTAAATAGATAGCCAGGGGGGATTTGCTACATGACGCAGGAAACTCAAACCCAGTGCTTGTGACAACCTAGAGCGGTGGGATTGTGGGGGAAGGCGGGAGGGAGGCTCTAGAGGGAGGGGACATATGTATACCTGTGACTGATTCATGTTGGTGCATGGCAGAAACCAACACAGCATTGTAAGGCAATTATCCTCCAATTCAAAATACATAAATTCTAAAAAAGAATGTTGCATTTTGATTAAATGAGTGAAATTTTCTGTCTCTGCAAAAGTTTTAGTTCTACCCAAGGGGTGGATCTAGCAGGATTACTGACTCTTTGACCCCCACCTCCCAAATCCACCCCAGAAGAAAAGGGCGAGAAAAACAGAGGAAATCATGGGGAACCCCCTGATTTGAGGGACGTGGTAAAGGGAGATGTTGTGAACTCATGTGTGATGGTAGCTTTGCACAGGGACAGAGGCAGCCCAGCCTGTCTGTGCATGTATGCATGCTGAGTCACTTCTGTGTCCAACTCTGTGACCCTATGAACTGTAGCCTTCCAGGCTCTTCTGTCCATGAAATTCTCCAGGCAAGAATACTGGAGTGGATTGTCATGCCTTCCTCCAGGGGATCTTCCTGACCCAGGGTTTGAACCCACATCTCTTAATGTCTCCTACATTGGCAGGTGGGTTGTTTTTTTAATTTATTTTTACCACTAGTGCCACCTGGGAAGCCTCAGCCTATCTGTAAGAGGCTCAATTAAAACCTTCTCCCTCCATTTCTTTGGTATGATGCAATACCAAGCTCTGTGCCTGCAAACTCAATCCAGGTGTTCCCAGCAGGGCAAGTTAGGCAGTGTAGACACCTAGTGCTTTTGAGAAGCAAACCTCAGGACTTTGCATACTCATTCCTTCCTAAGCCTTGGGGTTGGGGAAGTACAGTCTCTTACATTTTGAGGTGAGCAGTAATTTGCTGTGGTTTTCTGTATCATCTTAGATTTAATTAGCAATGTTCTACCTGCTCTATGAAAAAATCTTGGAGGTATTTCTTCTATGTTCTGGAATAATTTAAGCATAATTAGAATTATCTGGTCTTTGAGTGCTTAGTAGAATTCTCTTGTGAAGCTATCTGGGCCTGTTGCATTTTCAACTGGGTAATTTTTAAAAAGATTTTTTTCCTACTTTTTTTATATGTAAATTAATCTATTTGAGCTAGCTATATTTAACAGGGTCAATTTGAATCAATTAAACTTACTAGGAAATGTCTGTTTCATCTCTGTATTTTTGGCATTGAGTTGTACTTAAATATTTTAATTCCCTCTCTTTCAGTGGTTATTTCTTATTACAGTATTTATGCCCCTATCCTTTTTATTCCTAATTAAGTTAGCAATGAAATGTCAAGCTGGATGAATCACAAGCTGGAATCAAGATTGCTGGGAGAAATATCAATAACCTCAGATATGCAGATGATACCACTTTAACAGAAGAAAGTGAAGAGGAGCTAAAGAACCTCCTGATGAGGGTGAAAAGGAGAGAAAAAAAGTTGGTTTGAAACTCAACATTCAAAAAATTAAGATCATGGCTTCCGGTCTCATCACTTCATGGCAAATAGGTGGGGAAACAGTAGAAGCTGTGACAGATTTTATTTTCTTGGTCTCCAAAATCATTGTGGATGGTGACCACAGCCCTGAAATTAAAAGACGCTTGCTCCTTGGAAGGAAAGCTTTGACAAACTAGACAGCATATTAAAAAGCAGAGATATCACTTTACTGACAAAGTTCTGTGTAGTCAAAGCTATGGTTTTCCAGTAAGAGTTGGACCATAAAGAAGGCTGAGCATCAAAGAATTGATGCGTTTGGATTGTGGTGCTGGACAAAACTCTTGAGAGTCCCTTGGACTGCAAGGAGATCAAACCACTCAAGGAAATCAACACTGAACATTCACTGGAAGCACTGATGCTGGAGCTGAAGCTGAAGCTTCAATACTTTGGTCACCTGATGTGAAGAGCCAACTCATTGGAAAAGACCCTGATGCTGGGAAAGATTGAGGGCAGAAGGAGTAGGGGGCAACAGAGGACGAGATGGTTAGATAGCATCATCAACTCACTGTACAGGAATCTGAGCAAACTCAGGAGTTGGTGAAGGACAGGGAAGCCTGGAGTGCTGCAGTACATGGGGTCACAAAGAGTCAGACATGACTTAGCGATTGAACAACAGAAGGGTTATTATAGCAAGTAGTTTTTCCCACAAAACCCAGCATTTTATTTATTAATTCTAATAAGTTCTGCTTTTATTACTTTCTTGTGCTTTCTTATGGTTTACAATGATGGTCTGTAAACCTGATATCTCAAGATAAGATATTCTGTGCTTTTCTATATATGGAAAGATGCAAGAGTCTGGGCTCACTGAAATCATTCCTCTGATATTCATCTCAGCTATCCCGGGCCAGTATTCTGTGTTTTCACATCCTGAGTTCCCTCAGAGTACATTGTTGAGGGGTGGGTGGTAGCTATAATCTGATAACTTGATGGCTGCAACAACATCCTTTGTTTACCGATATGGCAGGCATCCCTTTTTTTTCCTCCTTGATTCTCTCTGTTCTTCTATCTGTCTGTCATTATTTTAGATAGAAAGAATGACTACTTTTTATGGGCAAAAAAAAAAAAAAAAAAAAAGGAATTGATGTTTTTGACTCCTGGGTGAGCCCAGAACTACCTATGGCAAAGTGTCAAGAATCTTAAGCTATCACACTGCTGTTTTATACAAGGCTATGTTATATGTCTTTATGCTCAGCTGCATTATTCCCTGGTTATTATTTCATGTTAGTGAAGTCTTAACATAGGTGATCACTTGTTAAGTTGAATATTTTGAATACTAAGCTAAGAAATACATGTACACACCCAACCTGTCCCCACATTTGTCCTGCTGTTAAGCCAAGAGCTATATAGAAATTTGTTAAGCAAATCCAGGGTATACTCGTTTGTTGGGTTACTTAAGGCTTAAGCTCTTGGATTCAGGATACAGGTTGCCTGGGTTTCAATCATGAACCCTCTATTTGTTATGGTAGCTCTTGGAGGCATACTGAAACTTTTCCATAGGTTTTCCCATAGGGTTGTTATAAGGATTAAATTAACTCATGTTTGCAAAATGTATGGAGTACTGCTTTTCACTGTTTAACAAACTAAAATTTAAATAAAAAATTAGATGCTACCAGTATTAATGATCTTTTGTGACAAATATATGCCCCATGATGGATCTCAAAAATTCCCATCAGGTAGCTGGCCAGTTGGGTGCTAATTTGGCAGGCTTCAAATCTGACGCTTGGCCTCTGTGCTCAAGGTCTCAAGATGATAGCACAAGCTCTCTTCTCTCTGACTGGGGGTTGAGAACTGTTGAAGCTTTTAGTGAGATGAATTTGAAATAAATACACATAAGAAAAACATACTGTCTGACTTTGCCATGAGATACCTTTTAATTTAGCAATTTTGAGACAGATCTATTGGCAAAATGGGAATAGGTACCCAGGTTAGGCTGATAGAGGACTCAATATTCTGTTGCTAAGGATCTTAGCCTATTCATGGTTTGCTATTTTTAGAGTGTGCAAGAATGAATCAGAGACCTATGATTAATTATTAATAATTGTGAAATAACACTGTTGGATGACAGGAAGTAGAAAGTTTTAATAACACCTGCTTTGAGGATTACTCTTAACAAACACATAAAAGGGATTTTTGAAGTTATATTTTGCCTCTTTGGAACATTGCTTGTTTTGAAATATTTTTTTTCCTAAGTGTCTGTGGTTTAGTCCTATCTTGAAAAGACCTTGGCAATGAGAAGCTCTGAAAAGATTAATTATAGCTCTTTACTTATTAGCATGCAAACTAAATTCTTAAAATTGGTGAATGTCTGACAGCCTGTCAGATTAAAAGAAAACTTGTTTTTTCACTTTGGCTTTCAATGTCTATAGTAATTAGTGATATTGATCATTTAGTAAGCCAAGGCTCTGTTCTCTCTGGGTTAACCTGATAAGAAAACTCAAGGGTAGAAAAGTTAATACATGGTCAGAGTCATACTGGTAATAAGGGACGGATTTGTTTGTGAGCAGTCTGACTCGAAAGCCTATACTTTAATATAGATTTATTTTTTGTTTCACGTTGAAGACCCCTCATACATCTCTAAGCAAGAACATGATCAGATTATATCTTGTATGAATTTTATTCTTTCATATCTTACTACAGCCATTCATTTGTTTAATAAATACTGAGCACACACTAGGCTAGTAATTGATACGCTTGAGTATTTATTCACTAATGGCTTAAATGTATCATTTTATTTAACCCTTGTAGCAACCTCAGGCTGTAGTTGGAGATTTACTGGGTACCAGATGTTGCTGATACGGGCGTTGAGGATACATGATGAGGAGACAAAATATTCTTGTTTTCTTGGATCTCATCCTAGTGAGTAGAGACTGACAATTAAAAAAAAATAAGCAAGTGAAAATGTGAAACTCATCTAAAATGATCGTCCTACCATCAAACTCCAACCAGGGGAGGGAGTTGGAGAGTCAGGGGCATGTGTTATTACTTCAATAGGGTGATGAGAGAAAGTCTCACCAAAGAGATGACATTTGAGCAAGAACTTGAAGGAGATGGAAGAGCAAATGAAGTCCACATCTTACATTTAACTTTAAGAACGTCATAGCTGAAGACATGTACGAGATAACTTTCCTTTACTCACTTGCCCAGGATCCACTCTCTGCCCTTCTATACCCTTCTTTTTGTCATGGGAGGACAGGCTGTGTGAAGCACATCAAGAGGCAATTTTGCACTTTGGCTTACAGTTCAGTTCAGCTGATAGGAACTTCTAGCATGAGATCAGAGAGGAAAAGAGAGTGAGGTCAGGGTATTTATTCCCTCTGTCTGTCTCCAAATGGAGCCTTGGATAATATGGGGCATCAGAGAATCATCATTAGTCCTATTTTAGCATGTAAAAATGTAATACTAAAAGATGAAATAATTTGATCTAGGTATAACTAGGATGGTGTGATTAAGATAAAAATGAAACTTGCTTCAAGTACCTAAACTTTTGCTTACTGAAATTAGCCTATGGAAGGGTATAGTTCTCTTTGGAGACCTCTTTAAGCACTGATGGCATTTATTGACCCTATAGCCAAAAGAACATATGTGCACATGCACACACACACAGTTGCTTACAGTTTCGATGGGTTAACAAACTTGTTGAAGCTCTTCTGCTACTGAGTTGTGGGTTCCAGAATAGGGCCCTTGGCTCTGTGGAAATGAGAGGGGCCTCCTGCCTTCAAGTGACTTGTTGCATGGACTCTCAGCAGCTACCATTTAACTGCTTAGTTTTGTGGTTTCAGTGAGAAAGTCATTAGTTGCTCAGCTATGTCCGATCCTTTTGCAACTCCACAGACTGTATCCCACCAGGCTCCTCTGTCCATGGAATTCTCCAGGCAAGAATACTGGAGTGGGTTGCCATTCCCTTCTCCAGGGATCTTCCCCACACAGGGATCAAACCCGGGTCTCCTGCATTGCAGTCAGATTATTTACCATCTGAGCCACCAGGGAAGCCCCTGTTTCAGTGAAAAAGGTAAAATAAATATTCTCCACTGTCTTTGGTGACTAAACTAAGCTTTAATATGCTTTTCATGTCTAGTCATACAAGTAAGCCATGTGCTATCGGGAAGCGTTTTCAAAATTAATACTTTCTATAGATTGCGTATCTTTATTAGGAACTACAGTGTTTTATTCAAAGGTACAATGTGTCTAGAAATGATTTAAAAGAACTTAAAGTATTGTTCTGATATACTATCCTCATAAAAAAAATATAAAACAGTTGAAATCATCCTTTCCTCTAGGATGACCCACGTTCTTTGAGGGCATGGGCCCTTCTTTGTCTCTGAATTCCCCACAACATAGGAACCCATCAAATATTGATAGCTATAAAATATTTCCATTTGAAAAAAAATCACATTTATATTCATTGGTGATAAATTGATATGAACAGTTCACGTTCCTATATTTAATAACATCTAAATGAGGTATTTAATTCAGGGTAAGGATTGTGAAAGAACTTGTTGAGACGGACTGAACTCACACTTTTAAGGCTTTGGGTATTTTCTGTACAAGTTAGCAGGCACATACGCACAAACGCACATGCGTGCACTTGCACACTATAAAAAATAAAAAAAACTATAACTCTTTGCATGAAAATCTTCAACAGTGTTTATAATTCACTAAGTTGATGGTAATTTTTTGTAGCTTCTATAGGAAACAAGTACATGTACCTAAAAATAAACCATGAAAAGACTTATCAGAACTGTTTAAAGAGTAAGACCAATATATTCACATAATTCTGCATTTGCTTTTTCACTTTTCTAAAGCCGTATGAAGAACAGACACAGAAGAAGGAAAATAAAAGTTTGTGGTTGCCTCATGAGCCTACAATCAATCCCTCTGACCTCTGGTTTCTTCATCGCATCACCTTCTTTGAGTCTGAACCTCCTGGCTCACTTTTATAAGGGCCCCTGTAGTTATATTGATCCACTAGGATAATCCAGGATAATCTTTTCACCTCAAAATATTTAGTTTAATCACATCTGCAAAGTCTCCTATATCATGTAGGGTAACACAGTCACAAATTCTGGGAATTAGGGTGTGGGCATCTTTGGGCGGCTATTGCTATGCCAACCACACTCTGATAATGAACTTCTCCCTTCAAGTGCTGCTGCTCTTTGAGCTGGGAAGTAGCTACCTTGGCCCAGAGCTTTAATTTCCAACCACAGAATTACAAATCTCAGTCTTTGCTTCAATATTTATTAATGAATAGGGTTTAGTTCTTTTTATTTATTCATGAGTTCAAGCCTTCATTTAATCAATAAACTCTTAGCTATTTATTTTGTTGACAGTATGCTTCTTTCCAAGAATTCTGTAAAATGTTAACTGATCATTTTACACAGATACAGATTGTTGCAAGTTGCAGAGGTGAACTAACTGTTATTGTTTACTGGAGTTGTTATTTGCTGTCTGATGATGTGGTGTTGGTTTGCCTTTTTTTTTTTTTTTTCTTTTTTGATGGGAAGAGTTTAATGCTTAGAGTCTGATCTAAAAGCAGATTTCCCTATTAGGTAGTACTGAGAAAATATCCATGAAACCATCATCAAACATTGCCTCTCAGCAAGCAATTCAGGAGTATTAATGATTTCAGTTTTATGTCCAATATTCTCAAGGTAGCAGTAGATTTCCTTAAGAAAGATGATGTGGCTTGCAGAAAAAATAATAGCATTAGCACTTCTTTCCCTTCCAAGTGCAAAGAAAGGACTATGACTTTTAAGAATCATCACACTAGTTGTTGTTTTTGTTCAGTCACTAAGTCATGTCTGACTCTTTGCGACTGTATGGACTACAACATGCCAGGCTCCCCTGTCCTTCACTACCTCCCGGAGTTTTCTCAGATTAATGTCCATTGAGTTGGTGATGCTATCTAACCATATCATCCTCTGCTGCCCTCTTCTCCTTTTGCCTTCTATCTTTCCCAGCACCACGGTCTTTTCCAATGAGTCAGCTCTTTGCATTGGGTGGCCAAAGTATTGGAGCTTCAACATGTGTCCTTCCAATGAATATTCAGAGTTGATTTCTTTAGGATTGACTGGTTTGATCTTGCTGTCCAAGGGACCCTCAAGAGTCTTCTACAGTACCACAGTTCGAAAGCATCAATTTTTTAGCATTCGACCTTCTTTTTGGTCCAACTCTCCCAGCCACACATGACTACTGGAGAAACCATAGCTTTAACTTTACAGACTTTTATCAGCAAAGGGATGTCTCTGCTTTTTAGTACACTGTCTAGCCATCTCTAAATCATAAAATGCCTAATCACCCAGAATCAGCCTCATTCTCAAAAAGAGGTTCATAGAATGTTGTAACTAGAAGAAAAACAAGAGATTACTTAGTCTAATTTTTTGTACAAATGAGGACTCTGAGACCCAGAGGGGAAGTTACTTACCCAAAGTCAAACAATTAATTAGAGCTACACTAGTACTAGACTTAGTTTAATTCCTTTGACTTTTCTTTTGTGCATATTTCCATTAAGAAATATGTTTTGAATGTTCCCTAAAAATATGGCTGTGAGTTTTAGCACAATGCTGAAACAGAAGTGACTGCTTGAAGACCCCTTGTCTTGTTCTTCTTTTTCTTTTCTTATGACTATTGCAAAATATTACGTACATCTGTGTGTGTGCATGTTATGCAAATCATACCTGCTGGTTTCTCTTAGGTGCAATGACCAATAGAAATATGGTGCCTGCCTTTAGAGTCACTGGGTAAAGTCTTGAGTTCAATTGAAATCTAAGTGAGTACATGGAAGAACCAAATGGGTGTTGCTGGGCTTTCTTATGAGTCATCAGTGTAAATTATGGAGGAAATAAGAAATAAACCTTGACAGTTGATGATATGTCATGACTTACGTAGCAGTAGCTCAGGGAAGCCGGCATGTGTAAAGAGAAGAGCTTGGCTAGACAGGGACAGAGGCATGATGAGATTTAGGTTGATGTACAGCTGAAGGAAAGGCAAATTCCCCATTCTGACCTGATTCTAATTTCGAGTATCCTGCACCTCTTCTTCAGTATCCTTCTCTGTAGTCACTGAAGATATTTAAGTGGAGAAGTGATGTTACTGAAGCTGTTCTTTATGACATGTAATTTGCCAAACTGTGCTGAGGGTTGTGGAAGGGAGTGTGTCCAGATGCACGGGGACCAGTTTGGAGGTTAACAAAAGTGTCTAAACACAAAGTATTAAGGCCAGTGGGAACTCCAGTCACAGAATCCATGAGGCGCCCACGGTCCACCTCTCTCCTCTCCTTTAGCAATAGAGGACTTCCTCCTCCTCTCATCAAAGGCCAGTCTCTCCTGTATTCTCAATGCTATTCTTTCCCATTTCCTCAAGAACTTTTCCTTTTCTATCTTTTTTTCTATCCTACTTCCCCCCTCATTATTGGTCTTTCATTTTAACATTGTCAAATCTCTTTCATCTTAAAAATGAAATTTCCTCTCAACTCTAGCCCTGCTAGAAGGCTAGAGATTTTTGTTTACTAATGAACTTTTTTGACGTTTCAAAGAACCGTCAAGATGCCAATGCTTACATCTGCTCAATTATATAAAATCACACAATGACTTTGCATTTGCTAGCTTTTTCATAAATTAACAAATAAGTCCCATCAGTTTTGATTCCCACTGCCTCCATACACCACTCCAGTACTCTTGCCTGGAAAATCCCATGGACGGAGGATCCTGGTGAGCTGCAGTCCATGGGGTCACTAGGAGTCAGACACGACTGAAGTGACTTGTCGGCGGCCTCCATACAACTCTTCTTGCTAAGGTCACCAGTACTCTCCTGAAGCTACCACCCAGGCACACTATTTTCTGTCCTGACTTGCATGCCCTCGGAACAGCTTTTGCTTGGTTGACTGCTCATCCCATCTGGAAATAATTTCTTCTTCTGGTTTCTGTAACACTGAATTCTCCTCATTTTCCTCATTCTTGAGTCCTAGTCCTTCTTTTCTTGATACTCTAATTTGATTCCCCACAGAATCACATTCTTTCTAACCACTTCAATTATCATCCATACAGCAACAGGTCACCAATTTATACCTCCAGCCAGCATCCTTCCTTTGGACTCTGAGACATGCATATCCATTTGCTTAAGCAACAAATCCACTTCAGAGTCTCAGAGGACCTCAAACACCTGTTTTCCCAATGGAACTCACACTATTTACCTGAAAATCTCTTTCTCCCAACGATTTCAGTCAACTGAGCCACGTAATCCACTTTTTCATGTTAGAAACCTGGGTAGTCATAGATGTTTCTTGAGACTTTCCCTCCTCTGTTCCCTGGCATCTTATCAGTCACTCCATCTAGCTGACTCTGCTTCCTAAATATCTTAAATATTTCTTCCTGAATATCCTGCTCCTTTACTCCATTTCTGATGCTGCCACATTAGTTTAATAAACCCTCATAAGTCACTTGAACCACTGTAATTGCCTCCTTATGATTTGCTCACTAAAAAGCCTCTCTTCCACCTCTGATTCATTTTCACATAATGGCTGGAATGTTACCATAAAAACCTGTGACAGTCACTGGTGATGGTGAGAATTTTGATATAAGGTAATTTGTGACTGGTTACTCTTCCCCATCCTCCCCCCCCCCCCCCCCCCCCCCCCATTCTCAGACAGAGGTGAGGTGAGGTTAAGTTCTCATTTTTTATTGGAAAGGTGCAAAGGAGCTGGCATCATCAACTCAATGGACATGACTGTGAGCGAATTCCGGAAGGTAGTGAAGGGCAGAGAAACCCGGCATGCTGCAGTCTGCGCGGTCACAGAGTGGGACGTGACTTAGGGACTGCGTAACCACAGAAGGAGCTAGCGAGGCCCGTGAGGAAACTTCAGAAACGCCCATCTTGGAAAGTGGATAAGGAACTTCCACTCCCTCAGTTTTCTCAGGTCCAGTTTCCCTAGATGAACTCCTCAAAACCAAAGAAGGTTTCCGATGTTGTTGCTACTGTCTTAGAAATCCTTTCCGTAGCACTCATCGTCATCCTGACCAGCATTTCACCTCGAATGGACAACTGCCGCTAGATGGTGCCAAACAGAGGCTGGGATGAGACCCCGCCCGGCTTGGAGGAGTTGGGACAGACCTTTTTGCACGCCCGCGACTACAGCCTACTGTCCTAGTGGTTCCTCCAGGAGGCTTCATTAACCCAACCATAACAAATGGTATGTTTGTTTAATGTATGTTTTCCACGTTTAATGGCCATGGACAATCCTGGACCACACTTCATGGAAAAGCTTTAGTGAATTTTTATAAACTGAAATCAGAATGTGTCACTTCCCTTGTTAAAAATTTTCCACAGATTTTTTTTTCCCCCTCTGAGAGTAAAATCTCTATAATCACATGGGTTCTAAGGCTCGACTTCAATCGCCACTACTTTCAGGGAATGGGCAGTGGGCCTGCATGCGGAATCCACTTGCCTATAAGACTGTAGCGAATGGTGGGGCCCGGGGCTTCTGAAACTATATCTCCTATTTAAAGGTATTCAGATCCAATTAAATATAAAACCTAGTAAATTAGAAATATGCCAGAGGAGAGGAAAAGCAATTCGACTACCACTTCACTCTGGTCATGTCTTCATCATCCTGCCCATTTGTAGTTTCATGAAGATGTCAAGCTTCTTCCTGCCTCAGAGTTTAAGAACTGACCACTCCCTCTGCCTGGAATGCTTTCCTCCTTCCTTCTACCTGATTAACAATTTCTTGCCTTATATATATTACTTAAAAATCACTTCATCATGGAAGTCTGTCCCTTTTGTACTCCCAACTTAGATTCCATCTCCCTGTTCTAGCATACTTATCCTCTTAGAATTTTTTTCAAAATTATGATTATCTAATATCTATCTTTTCCTCCCCATCCAGCCACCCATCTATCCACTGAATCATCTTTTCTATAAATCCTTCCTAAACATCTCCTTTTCATCAGGAATCTTCTATCTGTTGTAAGCAAACCTATGGCACGATTTCTAGCATTGAGTGGTTGGAAAATGAATACAGTAGACAAGGGGATTGAAAAAAAAAAAAAGCCTGGAAAAATGGCAAGAATGCCCCCAAGTAAAATACAGGACAATTAGGACAGAAGCAGATTTTAAGGCAAGGGGAATTGTCCTTTTATTTCAAGACTGTGATGAGACGTTCAAAGATTAGTGTCTAGTATACAAGAGAATCTGTAGGACTAGTTGAGAATCATCTGCAGAAGTATCATATATGAATGAAGCTCTGAGAATACTGACAATCTCTGAGGTATAGAATGGAAATAAAGAAGAAAGAATTGGCATATTTGAAGATACACCAAGAAATTTAGCTCAAGAAGAATTTTTCACATTTTCTGCATAATACAAGGTAATAAAAATCACTTTTTCCTAAAAAAGAGCATAGCTCAAGTAAAATAAGAAGGTTAAAGTCCCTGATACATACCATTCCACTAGCAAAGAATGATGTAATACTTCAAAGGTGGAAAAAAACCCCAGTATGATTTAATTCTTGTTTGGGCAATAATTGTTCTGTAGTTTTGTAAAAGTTGGAGCCTTAATTAGCCACTTAAATCTTGGTTTCCTTATCCTGTTATCTAAACATATATTTTGAGATGTTGAAAAAACTCCTATATTTGAAACAAGCTCTGAAAATATTATTCGATAGAAACCCATTTGCACAGTGATTGAGTCACAACAAATTCAGATTCCTGGAATCTGTGAGAAAGACATGTGCTTGTCACGTCATTCCTGCTTGAGGACCTGAAGGGTTTCTCGACCAGGTTTTCTGTGTTGCTATGCTCCGGCTCGTCACATGAGGGCAGCAGAGAGGCAGGTGGACACCCGCCCTGAAGAGCAAATCTGAGAAACCTGAGGCTCGAATTTTGGGCGTAGTGTTTTCAGAAACATCCTTTCAAAAATTAAATCGCGTGTTTTATCTTTTTAAATAATCGTGGTCAATCGGTTTGCCTACTTTTCTTTTTTAAAAGAAAAAGGGGACCTGCACCTAGGAATAGGTAAATGCTTGTGAATACAGACGTTTGCAATCACCGGACAGAATGTACTTCCTGATTTTTCTTGGGTAGTTAAATCTAGGACAAAAGATTTACTTAGTAAATGCTCAGTTATACCTTCTTATATCAGAATGAATGGTTATTTTGATCTAGCACAGTCTAAACCCCATCTCCTGTTTGGAGACATATGGAAGCACATTTTATTGAAATGTAGTTTGTATAAAAGATTGCTGAAATGTACCAGGTTTTGTGTTAGATTTGTGAACTGTCTCTGGCTGTATGCTAGGTTGCCACAGAAAGTTACTGGGTCCGTTTGACTCATAAGTGAAACGTAATGAATACTGAACAATGAAGATAGAGGTTAAGCTATCCCACCTGCCTCAGGATTTCTGTGTCTTGAGAATATCTCTGTTCTCATAGCCAGATGCCTTTTCCCCACCTCCATCCCACCTGTTTCTAGCCTCTCCATTCTGTTGCCTAACTGAATTCTCCAGGCCCCTCAAGCCACAGCAGAGGTGTTTCCTCCAGGCAGCCAGCTCCACTGCTTTTCAACCTCCTTGGCTATTGTGTGTCTCTCCCATTTCCTCCCACGGAGCCCTGTAAGCCCCTCTGGGAACTATGTCTTGTTCCTAATTTTATCTTCAGCACCTAGCACTGTGTACTTAGTAGGAGCCAACTTAAAAAAAAAAAAAAAACAACCAAAAACTTAAGAATCTTTATCAAGTCTTTCAAGGAAACATAAATGAAGGGTAAGAGTAGCTGAGGACTCTCTACTGTGAAGAAAAGGTTAAAAGAGGATTTGTTACCCTGCCTATTGTAGGATGGGGATGGGGAATGTAACATTTGAGGCCAAAGCAAAGATGGTGGAGATCAATTTTTTTCAGCCAACATTTGACAGTCGGATATGATTGGCTAGACCCAAGGCCTACAACTAGCCCGGTATGAGTCATATGACCCAGTACTGATGAGAGCTGGGGTTAAAAAGAAATAAAAGCATGTTTGTGAAAATGCTTTGTGTCGTGCTAAGCACCTAGGAGAGCGAGCACTGTCATCTGTTTAAAACAAAAGCAGCAGCTTAGACCTTGTAGTGATCTTAGCAAAACACTTCTCCCTTCCCTTAGCTTTCTGGTTGTTAAGGTGGTTCCTTCTCTCAAGGGCATCAGCTTGTGCTAGAGGTCACTGCGGTGTGATGAGAGAGAGAGAGAGCTCTTTCTGGAGCAGACTCAGCTTGCCTTCTTAGCATCTTGTTGCTAGGCAACAGCTCTGCCAGTGAAAGCTCATCTCCCTCTTCAAAGATGGAGTGAGGTCTTGTTGAGGGAAATGCAGTTTGTATAAATTGGGCCATATGCAATCAGTATTTTGCTCTAATCCCCAAAATTGCCTTATTCTATAAGGAAGACAAATAATTCCTACTTAAAATCTTGTTACTTAGCAACCAGATACTATAACTCTTCTCTTTTTGTTGCAAAGCAATATACTTCCTTTTTAATCTTATTGATTTATTTTTACCTTTCCACCCATATGCCTTTCCAAATTGATTTAATGAGATTCAGCAGGGCATTGTTTTGTGGTAGTATTTCCCTAGACTGCTGAATTAATTTCCATTTGAAAAATTACTTCAGATCTGCTGCTTCTAGCCAGCACCTAGCATATTGCTTTTAGTGCATATTACACTACGATAAGATATAATGGGTTGTCAATTCGAAGAGCCAATATTTAAAGAATCGGTTTTTAAGAGGAAGTGTAAATAAGTTAGTGCTATTTGTAGATATCTAAAAAACCTACACGTGGCTTACTAGACTCTAAAATTTCAAAAATCAATATAGAATAATTGCCTTGTTGAGAATTGTGAAATATCCATCAGACCCTAAGAGCCTTTTGTATTAAACTTTCAATATTTCAAATTGTTGGTCAATTTAGAGAGCAAAATTTGCAATTTGCTTTTATTTTCATCTCAAGATAATGTTACAAACTTTTGGAAGCTAGTGGCCAAACTGACATAGCCACATAATTTTTTTTTTTAGTTCTGGAAGATTTCTGAGTTTATAAATAGAGATGTTTTAACTTAAAAGCAAGGTGTTTTAAAATTCTTTTCTAATAATTATTGTGTGAATTAAAAAGAAAGGGTTTATTGCAAGAAAGCCACGTGAGGAGATTGAGAATATGTCTCAAATCCACCTCCTGAAATGTGTAGGGCTTGGGATATTTACGCAAAGAACAGGGTGGCTTGGGGAGTGGGGAAAGATGAATAGAGATAAGAAAAAGGACGTTGGGGCAGAGAGGAAGCGGCTATTTCTACGCTCAGTGCTCGGAACCGTGGGCACTAAGAATGGTTTGTAGCCGGACATCACCGAGGGAGCCCCTTGTTCCCACGTGCACGGAAGAGAAGGCCGGGGAGGACTAAGTGAGCGACAGGCACACGGCGCGCTTGGGTCCGGTGGGGTTGACCCGGAGAGGGTCTGCTGGAAATGATGGCTCTTGTCAGTCTGTGGGAGGACTGTTTAGGAGTCCCTTGAGGAAAGGCCAGAGGATTCCGTTGATGGTGCTGCTGCAGAAAAACAGGGTTGGGGAGGATTCGCTGATTAGAAAAATAAATAAATAAAAATAAAAATTAGCGATCATAAAAAAAAAAAAAAAGAAAAAGGTGAGGTAGTGCTCGCTCTGTGTAGGTGCAGCTAAGCTACCTGCTTCTCCATGGGAAGCATGTTCAGAACATAGTTGCATTAGTATGTTGTAAGGGTGGAGCTTTTGGCCCTCTGATATCAAAAGGCCACTGATCAGATACATGTGCAAGCCTAGTTGAAGGGTCGGTGGTCCCAACCAGTCTCAACTGGTTTGAGCTCAAACTGGACAACAACTGACTCCAAGTTCCTAAAAAACAACTTGAGCAAACTTCTTAAGACACTTGGGTCAGAGACGCTATTTTTAGGGGCAGTAAAGGCATCTTTTTACTAACTGTTTAGGCTCTGCGGTGCTTGGGGGATATGCAAGTTTTCATCTAAACAATTAAAGTGAGCTGAACAGTGAAGGCAGGTTACAGTGTATTGTTTATTGTTGTTAGGTTCCTCAGTCGTGTCCTACTCTTTGCGACCGCATGGACTGCAGCACGCTTCACCATCTCCCGGAGCTTGCTCAAACTCATATCCATCGAGTCAGTGATGCCATCCAACCATCTCGTCCTCTCATCATCCTCCTGCTTTCAATCTTTCCCAACATCAGGGTCTTTTCTAATGAGTCAGCTCTTCACATCACGTGGCCAAAGTACTGGAACTTCAGCTTCAGCATCAGTCCTTCCAATGAATATTCAGTACTGATTTCCTTTAGGATTGATTGATCTGATCTCCTTGCAGTCCAACGGTCTCACGAGTCTTTTGAACACCACAGTTCGAAAGCATCAATTCTTTGGTGCTCAGCCTTCTTTATGGTCCAACTCTCACATCCATACATGACTACTGGAAAAATCATAGCTTTGACTAGACAGACCTTTGTTGGCAAAGTCTCTGCCTTTTAATATGCTGTCTAGGTTTGTCAGAGCTTTTCTTCTAAGGAGCAAGTGTCTTTTAACTTCATGGCTGCAGTCCCTGTCCACAGTGCTTTTGGAGCCCAGGAAAATAAGGTCTGTCACTCTTTCCATTGTTTCTCCATCTATTTGCCGTGAAGTGATGGGATTGGATGCCATGATTGTAGTTTTTTGAATGCTGAGTTTCAAGCCAACTTTTTCACTCTCCTTTTCACCCTCATCAAGAGGCTCTTTAGTTCCTCTTCATTTTCTGCCGTAAGGGTGGTGTTATCTGCATATCTGAAGTTATTGATATTCCTCCCAGCAATCTTGACTCCAGTTTGTGCTTTATCCAGCCCAGCATTTCGCATGATGTACTCTGCATATAAGTTAAATCAGCAGAGTGACAATATACAGCCTTAGCATACTCCTTTCCCAATTTGGAACCAATCCATTGTTTCATGTCCAGTTCTAACTGTTGCTTCTTGACCTGCATGCAGGTATCTCAGGAGACAGGTAAAGTGGTCTGATATTCCCATCTCTTGAAGAATTTTCCACAGTTTGTTGTGATTCACAGAGTCAGTGGCTTTGGCATGGTCAATGAAGCGGAAGTAGATGTTTTTCTGGAATTCTCTTGCTTTTTCTATGATCCAGTGATTGTTGGCAATTTGATGTCTGGTTCCTCTGCCTTTTCTAAATCCAGCTTGAACATCTGAAATTTCTCAGTTCATGTACTGTTGAAGCCTCACTTGAAGAATTTTGAGCATACTTTGCCAGCCTGTGTGATGAGTGTAATTGTGTGGTAGTTTGAACATTCTTTGGCATTGCTTTTCTTTGGGATTGGAATGAAAATTGACCTTTTCCAGTCCTGTTGCCAACTGCTGAGTTTTCCAAATTTGCCACCATATTGAGTGCAGCACTTTAACAGCATCATTGTTTTGGATTTGAAATAGTTCAGCTGGAATTCCATCACCTTCACTAGTTTTGTTCATAGTGATATTTCCTAAGGCCCATTCGAAGCTTGATAATCCAGGACTACACACTCTAGGATGTCTGGCTCTAGGTGAGTGATCACACCATTGTGGTTATCTGGGTCATTAAGATCTTTTGTGTCTAGTTCTTCTATCTCTTCTTGCCACCTCTTAATATCTTCTTCTTCTGTCAGGTTCATTCCATTTCTGTCCTTTATTGTGCACATCTTTGCATGAAATGTTTCCTTGGTATCTCTAATTATCTTGAAGAAATCTCTAGTCTTTCCCATTCTACTGTTTTCCTCTATTTCTTTGCACTGATCACTTAGGAAGGCTTTCTTATCTCTCCTTGCTATTCTTTGAAACTCTGCATTCAGATGGGTATATCCTTCCTTTTTTCCTTTGCCTTTCACTTCTCTTCATTTCTCAGCTATTTGTAAGGCCTCCTCAGACAACCATTTTGCCTTTTTGCCTTTCTTTTTCTTGGGGATGGTTTTGATCACCGCCTCCTGTACAATGTTATGAACCTCTGTCCATAGTTCCTCAGGCACTCTGTCTGTCAGGTCTAATCCCTTGAATCTATTTGTCGCTTCCACTGTATAATCGTACAGGATTAGATTTAGCCATACCTGACTGGCCTAGTGGTTTTCCCTACTTTCTTCAGTTTAAGTCTAAATTTTGCAATAAGGAGTTCATGATCTGAACCACAGTCAGCTCCTGGTATTTTTACTGACTGTATAGAGCTACTCCATCTTCACCTGCAAAGAATATAATCAGTCTGATTTTGGTTTTGACAATCTGGTGACATCCATGTGTATCGTCTCCTGTGTTGTCTCTTGTGCTGTTTATTTTTTATTAGGCAAGTTATAGTTTAATGGATCTAACTGATGACTACCCTCAGTTTCAGTTTGACACTTGATTGCCACCCAGCATGAATAATTCTGATTAGAAGTTGGAAAACTTGAATCCTTGAGTGAGTTTAGTGAGGTTGAAAGGTTTTTCTGTGCCGTTTAACTTTTCAATTTTTTCCTCCCCTTTTTTACCCTCTTCCTCTTTCCCTCCCTCCCTCTCCATTTCCTTCCTTCCTTCTCCCTCCTTCTGTCCCTTCCTTTCTTCTCTTCCTATCCTTCTTGCTTCATGTGTCAGTCCACTTATCATTTGTTGATCTTCTTCTCTTTTAACATTTTTTGCTCATGATGGAACTCTACCTTGAACCAGACTAATCATAAAAAGGGTTTGTTCGCCATAGAGATGAACAGCCCCATGTTAGGGTCTGCAGTGCCATCAGAATGCTTTTTCTCCCTCTCTCAGTTCTGCTTCTCTCACTGTGCTCTTAAACTAAGTTTATCTGTTCCCATGACTTTTGTTAGCTTCCTGGACCATATGTTCCTAGTTTAAACAGAAAGGGAAGACCTCCAATTTACCAATATTTTTATCCTAGGAAAGGACCAAAGAAGGTAATCTTGAGTCACATACTTACTAGAAAACCAAATCGTGTGGCCATAAAAGTAGAGAAATGAAAGAAAACAACAGCTCCAAATGTTTGAAAAGAAGGAGTGTTTGGGGGGAAGATGATGGTGCTGTTGATTTCAAGGAGAGGAGTGTTAAGCAAAGAAAACTAAAAATAATCACTACCCCATCATTTGCCATGTACTTCAGGAAAAAAGATTGGTTAGATATACTCTTGGATTATTAAAAGCTCAACAGCTAATGGGATAGCAGGTTTGTAAGCTGATACTTTTAAAGCAATGTTACTAATACAACAATTAAAGCTTTCACAGGGTTCTCTAGGATCTTAGAGAAGGTGAACCAGCTTGCCTAGGAATACTGAGCTGCAAAGTGAGAAGAACTATCCTTGGTGAGCTGTGGAGATGGTTGTTACCAAGGACACTACACCTTTGCAATGATACTTATATTTATATTTTCAGTCTTGAATAGTGTGTAAGAAAATGCCAGGTTAACAAAGGAAGCAGACATTAAGGCAAATGAAACAGCAAAGACAAGAAGAACATGGTGCATTTATGAAATGTTAGCCATTCAGTATGAATCAAGCAATGAGTAAATACTGGGACTTGCTGGGAGATGTTGGCATAAAGAAGCAGGAACAGGATCACAAAGGGCCTTTGGGGCTGTGATAAAGTGTTCAGTTTATCTTGTATGTGAAAAAGAACCCTGAGAGATTTTAGAGACAGGGAGAGTTAGTCACTCAGTCATGTCTAACTCTTTGTGACCCTGTGGACTGTAGCCCACCAGGCTTCTCTGTCCATGGAATTCTCCAGGCAAGAAGACTCCTCCAGGGAATCTTTCCAACCAAGGGATCGAATCAGGTCTCCCTCATTGCAGGTGTTTTCTTTACCATCTGAGTCACCAGGGAAGCCTATGAATACTGGAGTGGGTAGCCTAACCCTTCTCCAGGGAATCTTCAGGTAAGTAAACATTATTGTGGAACAATATTTAAAATGAAAATGGAAAAGACATTGGAGTCCTCATTTTAAACCTGCCTCGGAGTATGTATGTGGAAGTGGACCCCACAGTACAGACACCTAAATAATTATTGGTTTAAATTACTGCCTCCAATCTTTTCAAGATGCTGCAAACATAGAAACTATTAATATTTACACAGAAAACACTTGGCTTTAGGAAGGTGTTTCTAGCCAGGGTTACCAGCCAGGAGTCCTGGGTCCTCTAGGCCTTCATCTATCAGCCGTGAAGGATGAAGAGATAGAGCCATCTCCTCAGACAGTAACCTACTTGCTGCACACTACAGTAGTTGAGAAACTCTAGTGCAGAGATCTGCCTTGGCGCGGGGACATGGTTTATCTAGAGTAGCAGTCACTTGTTTGACAGGAAGTAGAAATAGTGATAAAGTCATTGATGGCAGTAAATTGAGATGGGAAATGTTCAACCCCTTAAAACCTTTCAAGATGTCTTATTCGGTGTTCTTTATTCTTTTTAATTAAAAAAATGTATTTTTCATGAAGTTCGCTACATATGAACCTTCAAGTTGTAAACTTTCAAAGATGTGAACTTGCATTCCATCAGCCTTAGGCATGAGCGTAACTGCAGCTTGCCCTCCATCTCCTATTGCGGATGACCCTTCAGCTCTACGATGTCTCAGCTCCTCTCCCACCTCCAGTCAGTGACCCCTCTTGCCTGTTCACTTGATGCCAGCCCCTGTGAACCAGCTGTTGTCATGTGCTACAGTATTTTTCCAGGGTACGTTAAGTAAGATTAAAAATGTTTTCTTAGTTTTTTGGTCTTTTTTTCAGGAATGTATTATTTGTGTGAAAAGTAAACCTATTACAGTACAATACTATATAGCCTTATGATACAATACTATACAATACAATACAATACTATTTAGCCAATGCTAACGTCCATTTAGTTGGATACCTAGGCTAACTTTGTTGGACTTACGAACAGATTGGACTTACAAATGCACTCTCAGAAAGGAACTCTTTCATATGTAGGGAATTTACTGTATTTTTCTTGGCACTTTACTGAATCAACAGGGAATTTTATAAAGACAAAGTTCTTTAGGAAACACAGATGATTGCGTCTCCCTTACCAGAGCACACGCTCGCTAGCGTTTCCTTCTCCAGCAGAAGAGCAGCACCGTCCTCTGTCACCACAGCAGGAACTGGATGGGGTAGAAAGAGGGCCTTAGAGAAAGTACGGGGCTAGACTCAGACCCTGAAGCTAGGTGAAGGCACCGGCACCCTTTGCTAGGACAAAGCTCTACATGGTGCCCTACCCTGCTAGTGGCAGAAGTGGAATTGGGGATCTGGTGTAGGGGTATCAGGAGAAGCCTGTGTCCTGTTAAGTACATTCAGCTGAAAAAAATATATGGAAGTAAAACGTGTGAATAATACAAATGCATCACTGTAATGGGCACTTTTTAATATAATCTTACCCGTTACCATTTCTAGTTTAAGTATGTACCATCATTACCTCCCTACTGTGATTTTATTTTTCATTGTGCCATTATTTTTCAGACATTGTAAATAGTACACCCATCTTACACATCAAACAGAGATATAGTCAGAGAAATGTTCCACACAAATAGGTCTTTGAACTAAACTCAGATGTTTGCATTTACTATGCTGTTTAAAATTCATTTATTCAGTTTCTAAGCCTGTTTGGTGTAGTGGTACAGATATGAAATTTGTCAGTTTTCTAAAGCAGAGCCAGAGAAGTTCTGAATTTATGATGTTTATAATATTTTTACTGGCAATAGATATGCATCAGTAAGCACATTACAAAAGCCATTTGAATTTTTTTGTTCCATTTACCTATTAGAAAGATTATATCTCTTGACCACAATTAACCTATGAGCTTTTCTCTGCTCTTTTTCTTTTTTTTTCTTTTTTTAAAAAACAATTTACTTATATACCAATCCATTTAATTAAAAGAAAAGAGAATTAAACCTTTATCATAGGATTATTATCACAATTTATGTCATATTTGGTTCAGGTACTAGGAACTCAATTAGTGGAAGCTTCATGTTAGTGAAATGAAAAGTTGGAGAAAATGCTTCCACCTTCCCAGTGTCGTACCACATAAGAATAGTATTAGGAAATAAGGATCTTTACATAATGCATCATGATACTCAAGTTTCACTTGATTTGTAAAAGGAGATTTCATCACAGGATCATTAGAATGTCAGTGCTATACGTGCAGATGAATTAGAAAAAATACAGTTATTTGAGGGGGCTTCCACAGTGACTCAGCGGTAAAGAATCTGTCTGCAATGCCGGAGCTGCAGAGACGGGGATTTGATCTCTGGGTCGGGAAGATGCCCTGGAGGAGGGCATGGCAGTCCACTCCAGTATTCTTGGCTGGAGAACCCTGTGGACAGAGGAGCCTGGCAGGCTCCAGTCCATGGAGTTGTGAAGAGTCAGAAATGACTGAAGCAACTTAGCGTGCATGCACAGTTATTTGAGAAGTAGCATGTAGACTGAATTATAGGGAGCCTGGAAAGGAAATGACAGTAGCTGATAGCACAGTGCCTCTGATTATGATGAACCTTTAAATTGAATTTGTTTTGGAATCTGCCTACTTTATGTTGCTAATGCAAATTTTTTACTTGTAATGGCAGAGATGAAAATGTCCAGTTAGATCATCTCCTGCCAATGCAAAATAGATTTCTGAGTTATGAGGGCTCTGCTATAACACTGTTGGATCAAACTCAATAATGTTGGGAAAATATATCCTAATGTTAAAGGTAGTTATTCTGATTTGACTGTCCTGTTAAAAAGCAGCAGTAGAGTTGAATATCACCATTATGATTTTCAGATAACCCAGTTGCATAGGAGGTGACTCAGCAGAAGTGTCAAAACCGAAAGCAGCCTGTTATGTCTGATGAACTGCCTGTCCAACGCGCAGAGAGCTTCACTGATCTTTGATGCTATTTAGGTTGATATGTAAATTTTCTATCCCAGCATTTTCAAAGAGTCACTATGCAGCAACAGTAAAGATCAAAAGCAGTGCTAGTTGTTATTCTACTGAACTTCAAAGACTCATTGAAAATCCTGAAGAAAGTTAAGGGAAGTGTATTTTATATTTAATACCAGAAACTCATGAAAAATGTAAGGCATAATGTCTTGGCTGAAGTAGGGATATTCTAGTAGCTTTGTTTTAAAATTTCTCCAGCTAGTTCTCACCGCAGCCTCTCATGACTTCTCAAAACCTATGGAGATGCAGATAAATGGGAATTCTCACAATGCAACTGCAGTCTGAAGCTGAAACTTAACCTATTTGTCAAAATCTGAGACAAGTTTTAAATAACTTTAAGAACCATAGATGAGATTTTTAAGGTGCAGATAATATACTTTTGGAGAAGGGAATGGCAACCCACTTCAGTATTCTTGCCTGGAGAATTCCATGGGCAGAGGAGCCTGGTGGGCTACAGTCCACGGGGTCGCAAAGAGGTGGACACAACCTAGCGACTGAACAACACAGTGAACAACGGGTTTCTCTCGTGGCTCAGATGGTAAAGAATCCACCTAATGCAGAAGATGTGGTTTCCACTCCTGGGTTGGGGAGATTCCCTGGAGAAGGAAATGACAACCTACTCCAGTATTCTTGCCTGGAGAATTCCATGGACAGAGGAGCTGGTGGACTACAGTCTCTGGGGCCCCACAGAGTTGGACACGACTGAGTGACTAACTCTCACACAGTAATGGGAACAACAGTGAGTAGCTCTCTCAGAATGTAGAAGAAAGAGGCAAAATGAGGAGAAAAGTCAAATCAAATCTTTATGAAGAGTCAAAAATGGAGAGTCAGCCTTAAAATTACACACGTTCTGAGGAGGAGACTTGAACAATCAGAAGTACCAAAGATAATTGATGAAAAATGTCATCAGATGATAATGCTGGTTGAAAGAGTTCTCTCTATATATTCCAGACAAAATCAGTATTAAGAAATGTATAGGTAGGCACATCTTGGTAATTAAAAGTATTCAAGTAGAGTTATAAAATATTCAAAATCATTGAGGTTGTAAAAAATAACTTCTTTGTAACAAGATAAAAATCCTGATGGCATCCGATGACTCCTCTGCTTTATAGAAAGACTCCTCTGCTATGTAGGAAGATAATGAAACCAGCAGTTGGTACTAATTTTCCATAAAATTTATAAGGAAAAATGTTACAATTCAAGGATTTTATATAGAACCAATTCTTTTATGAATAAAGACAGTAAAAGTAATTCTTACATTAGCAAATTCTCAGAAACCTCCTTATCTGTATATTTTTAAAGTAACATGAAAGTATACATTAGTGAACCAAAAGACAAAAATTACAAATTCAAACATGAAATGTCATATAAAAAGTATTTAGGGCCCTGCCCTTACTTTCTATGAACCTCAAATTTAGTAATCTCATGGAATTAAGTGTTTACAGGTGAATTTGGAATCCAGGTTACCACCTTAGCTTTTCCATATTTCTACCAGCTCTTTACAACCCCTTTGTAGCAACAAGAATTCTTAAGTTCTTCCAACATTCTTTGACAACTGGTTCAGAAAACCTGTTTTAACAACACAGTTTAACCACACTGAAAGCAAACTGTCTTGGTTAAGGCCAGTTGCTGGAAAGTTGTTTACATGAGAAAGTTACCTACCCTATCTGTGCCTTAGTTTCCTTATCTGTAAAATGGAAGCAAAAATAGTACCTGTGTTATAGAGTTATAAGAATCAATATATATTGATGTTCATTATTATTATTTCATCTTTTGGAGTAATACTTTCTATTATGTATTTTGCATGTGTACATTGGAGAAATGAATAAAAAGCAACAATCTTCTCTGATGGAAATAGAATATAGTATACATATACTGCTTATACGGTGTAATACAAACAGGTGTAACATGAATTCTTCTCAGCCACTTTTAGTAGTGTGAATTTTCACAAGTTGCGGAGTCTCTCTGAGCCTTGAATGTTTTCGTCTATTTAATGGGGTAAATAATATTTAAGGTAGAGTTAGGGTGTCCAGCACATCCTGCTTTGCTCTGAATGTTTCCAGGTTCTATACCTGAAGTTCCACCTTCAGAAAACTACTCAGTCCAGACAAACTGAGACCAGTGGTTACTTTATTATAGGGTTGTTAAGATCTCACACATGCTTAGAATAGGATCTTAAAACATAAGTATTCAATAAATATTTTCCATTATTTATATACTGTTTGTAGTAAATCTTCAAAATCTAGTGTGTATCTTACACTTACAGGACATAATTTATACCCACCATGTTTTAAGTGGTCAGTAGCCACAGATGGCTAGTGGCTACCATGTTGGACAATATAACTTCATACTAATGCTAGAATGAGTTGAAGAAGATAGGTACCTCCTCCAGATTGGGTTCTTTTCTTTCTACCAAGAGGATGATAGTTTCTCATCTAATTTATTTCACATACTCAGAATCTATAAGTTCTCTTGTGAAGTCAGATATTGTAGTTACATGGTGAAATAAAAGGATGTTAGTTTATCTCTGATTCGGGATTATCCACAATGTTGATAAATAAAGTGATACATTTGAAAGATTTTATTCAACTACATTCTGAGAGGAACCAGGCCAAAATGCATTAAGCCAGGAAAATCTGTGGTTTATTCTATTTTACTGTTCACTTATTTCTACATGGTTTAAACTTAGCCACATTATTCTGGGCTAGAGAGCAGCTTGAGTATTTGGGAGTTTTTGGTCTGAAAATAATTTTTTCCTAAGAAAGTATTAATCAAAATAAGAAATACAAAACAGTGGTAGCTAAAGTTTAATGCTTCCAAATTTTTGTATCAGTTGTCTCCACCCCAGACAACTATGAACAGGTCGTAAGAGATATTTGTTTTGTTACCCTAATGGATTTCAGAAACTTTTAAGGCTTTTCTCAGCCACTGCTAAATTTTAGATGCTCTGCCTTAGTCTTATGGACCCCACATAGATTATACAGTCATCAATATCATAATTAAAAAATGAAATGAAGGCAATTAGATTTTATCTTCCTCTGACACTGAGTCCTATTAGAAAATGAAAATAAAATAGCAATAACCTTTAAAAAGATTTCTTAATATCCTCTAACTACACCCATTAAATGAAACTAGGAAAAGTAGCTCAAACTAGACTCAGCTTTTTCTTCATATTTCTGGACTTGAGTAGTAAAAACCAATCCAAAATCTATTCTCTGGTTATTTCAGAAAAAATCTAGAAGGGAGATGTTGAGACTATCTGGCCCACGGTGGCAAGCTCCATCTCAGATGCCAACCTTAATTGATTATTAGTGGCTGTATGTAAGGCTGTGCTAAGAACTGTGAGATCTGCTCCAGCTCTCTGTAAAGGATGACTAAAGTGAGAGGACATATGGGCATCCTTACCTTTCATTAACAGCAATCCTCACAGAAAGGGAGCTTCTTGCCCAGTAGGGGAAAGGTGAGAGAGGTGCGATCATTATCTCAGCAGACTGTCTGGAGCTGCAGGCAGTATTGTGTGAAAAACTGGGTCAGCCGGCTGCTACGTCTAAAGGAGAATTTTGCTATTGAAATTCTACAAAAATGGGTAGAATCCTGGTGCAAATGCCATTATTAAGGGAAGCTGCTTGCCTGAGCTGACTGTATGTGCCAACATGTTTGTTTAGTGGTCACCACTGGGCATTAGCAGAGTGTGGAGTGATAATAACAAAAGATAAATTTTAAAAAGTGGAAATCTGTTAAAATACGCATGGAAAAGGCAAAGCAAAACATTCTAAAAATAATTTTTTACCTGCATTTTACTGGAGAGTAGTTTATATTTGGATCTTCTTACAAAGAGATATTTTTTAATGTGTAATTATAGACTGTAAGAACTAGAAGTAATTTTGCTAAATTCAACCTCATTGTTTAACAAATGCATAAATGTTCCAAGGAAGGTGAGAGAGCTCTGAGGTCCAGGAGTTTATGTGTATTAGAACTGTGTCCAGAAGGGGTATTTGATTTTAGTAAGGGCTCAGGATCTGAGCATCAGAGACCTGCTGTGCCATGCCTAGTCACCCAGTTGTATCTGACTCTTTGCGACCCCATGGACTGTGGCCCACCTGGCTCCTCTGTCCATGGGGATTCACCAGGCAAGAATACTGGAGTGGGTAGCCATGCCTTCCTCCAGGCGATCTTCCCAACCCAGAAATCGAACCAGAGTCTCTTGCATTGCAGGCAGACTCTCTATTAGCCGAGCTACCCAGGAAGCTCAGAGACCTACTAGGATCCCTTAAAGATTATTTATTTCATTTTACTTCTCATGGATAGAGGTTTCCTAAAATTGTTTTGAACAGGTAGCTTTTTATTGTCTTCAAAGAGCCCTATTATATTTTGTTATTTCCAACACCTAAATATAAAAGGGAAATAATTTTTTAATCTTCCCCATCTTCCACTTCACTCCTTTCCTTTAACCACTTTTTTAAGAGAAGATAATCTAGTAATATCTTTCTCATCTATTACCTCACCTTTTTAAACATATAAATAATTTCAATAAAGTCATGTTTTAGGTAAAGAAAATCCACAGCTAATAAAAATTATCTGTAATATATAGTTTAGAGCTCTCTTTAGTCTATTGCACTTAATGTCTAGTGACTGGATGACTCAGTGAGGGGAAAAAAACCAACATTAGTTATAATTATATGTAAAATTTAGTTTGGGGAGTGTTATAAAATGTCTTGCTGTTAGCGAAAAGATAATATGTTTATTTATTCGCTAAATATTTTGTTCTAGATACTGGGTATAGTGAAAAGTTGAACACCAAATGCCCATAAGATCCTCCTATTTCAAGGGTAGAAATGCACAATTAAAATGTAAAAATGGTATAATTTTATAAACAATGTAGATAAAATGCTATTGCATACAGACAATATAGTCCAGGAAGACCTCATGGATGAAATGACATTTGAGGTTTTTGAGAATTTGCAGGGCAGACAAGACAGGGCATCAGTAAAAGCAGAGACATAATGCTCTGTTCCACTTTGAAGGAACCGTGGGTAGCCCAGAATGACTAAAGTTCAGGGTGTATGGGATGAGGTGACAGATGATTCTAGAAAAGTGTATTGTACACTGGAAATGTATGCTTAAGACATGGAGAGTGGTCATTTTTTTAAGCCTGGGAAGTGGTATAATGAGATCTGTGTTTACAAAGAGAGCACTCATGGCCGCATGCAGGGTAGATTGGAAAGGAGAAACTACAGCTGCTGGGAACTGAAGCCAGGAGATTTAAGGTACAAGGTGTTACTCAGGAGAGGGGCCTCATGGTCTCTCATATAAGCTTCATTCTCTCTTGTTCTCTTTCTACTGAGTCACTTTACATATATATCATTTTGATTCCTTAAGACAGACTACAAGACTTGTCATGATGTGGCCCCTGTCTGCCTTTCAAGTCTTGACCCACCTTGCTCTTCCCATTTCTTAACAAACTCCAATGAGCTGTGTGTCCTTCCATTTTACTCATATTACAAACTCCTTCCAGTCTCAACATCTAGTGACTCCTGCCTCAACTGTTTACTCTCCCCCTTGACCAGGCCAACTAATGCTTTTATTGAGTATATCATTGCATTACAATGTTGTGTTGATTTCTGCTGTATAATGAAGTGAATGAATTATATATACACATGTGTGCCCTCCCTCTTGGGGCTCCCACCCCCATCTCCCATCCCATCTATGTCACCACAGCCTGAGCTCCCTGTTAGGCTATTTTTTATGTTGTAGCTTGGAGTTACTTCCTTGAAGGATTCCTCTCCTATAGTCCTTTCTCTCAAAATACACAAGCACTTGTGCACAAACATATATACCCTCATCCTTGTATGTTCCTCCTTGTTCTCTCCTTCAGAGTGAGGCTGTATAAAAAGAAAGCCTAGCCTAGACTTGGAAAATAATTACTCATGCAATTGTGTGCTCATTGTCCATCTCCTTCACCCGGAAAGGTTTTAGATTCTGTTTATGTTTTCAGGGCCTTATGTGCTCAGTAAATATTTTTGAATAATTGAACATGGTTATTCATCTATGGACTACACAACATTATTGCTCAGCACCAAAGTCTTTGTATCTGTGAGAGAGTAAGAGGGAGAGAGAAGAGAAAGGTTCTGATTGATTTAGTCATCCTTCCATCAGCTTTTTTTTTACCTGAGGTTGAAGGTGGCAAGATTATTCAGTGTGTGATGCTCACTCAGCAGGAGCTGTGAGCACTGGCAGATTTCATAACACTGGGCATAACATGGCAGATACCCCAAAGTATATTTAATATGTTAGTAACCAGATAAGAGGAGGTGAGAAATTTATATATGGATATGCAGAGGACATTTAAGAACAGAAAGCAAACTATACAGATGGAGAATGACTGACCAGGCGAAAAAGTAGGCTCAAAATTATTTGGATTCTATTCACTGACTAGCTGTGAGTCAATAATATAATGCTGTCATTTGAAATATGTTAATAAGAGGATATTATGTAACTCTCTCCCATACTGGTCATTTGTCATAATGCATTGGTTCTGAGCTTCTCTCCTTTACCTACGAATGGTAGAAGAGGAGAAGACTAGTGTGAAGGAGAATAACAGAAATTAACACTGTGAAAACTGGACTTATTAGAATAACCCAGAGAGAAGAATATTGAGGAAATATTGTTTTGATTTAAAAAATGTTCTTGGCCATAAAATATTAATCTAACTTTTAATTACTACTCAGGAACAAGAAGGAATAAGGTTGTTGTTAAGTTGCTAAGTTGTGTCTGACTCTTTGCGACCCTATGAACTACAGCACGCCAGATTTCTCTGTCCATCACTCTCTCCCTGAGTTTCTTCAAATGCATGTCCATTGAGTCAGTGATGCTATCCAACCATCTCATCCTCTGTTGCCCCCTTTTCCTCTTGCCCTCAATTTTTCCCAGCATCAGGGTCTTTTACAATAAGTCAGTTCTTTGCATCAGGTGGCCAAAGTATTGGAGCTTCAGCTTTAGTATCAGTCCTTCCAATGAATATTCAGGGTTGATTTCCTTTAGGATTGACTGGTTTGATCTCTTTGCAGTTCAAGGGACTCTCAAAGAGTCTTCTCCAACATCACAGTTCAAAAGCATTAATTCTTCAGTGCTCAGCCTTCTTTATGGTCCAACTCTCATATCCATACATGACTACTGAAAAAACCATAGCTTTGACTATGTGGACCTTTGTCAGCAAAGTGATATCTCTGCTTTTTAAAACTCTGTCTAGGTTTGACATAGCTATTCTTCCAAGGAGCAAGTGTCTTTCAATTTTGTGGCTGCAGTCACTGTCTGCATTGATTTTGGAACCCAAGCAAATGAAATCTGACACTTTCTACATTTTCCCCATCTGTTTGCCTTGAAGTGATGGGACTGGATGCCCTGATCTTAGTTTTTTGATTGTTGAGTTTTAAGTCAGTTTTCTTACTGTCCTCTTTCACCTTCATCAAGAGGCTCTTTGGTTCTTCTTCACTTTCTGCCATTAAAGTGGTATCACGTATCTGAGATTGTTGATATTTCTCCCAGCAATCTTGATTCTGGCTTGTGATTCATCTAGCCCTGCATTTTGCTAATAAGGTTAAGTCATTACAATTATTAACAAGGTCATAATCATTTGGAGGGCTTTCCTTAATGGCTCAGTGGGTAAAGAAACCTCCTACAATGCAGGAGCCATGAGAGACGTGGGTGCGATCCCTGGGTCAGGAAGATACCTTGGAGGAGGAAATGGCAACCTACTCCATTATTCCTGCCTGAAAAATCCCATGGACAAAGGAGCCTGACTGGCTATACAGTCCATGGGGTCTGAAAGAGTCAGACAGGACTGAGCAACTAAGCGCATAACACAAGGTCCCTATTCTGCTTTCACTGTTATTGCCGCAGTGCCTCACAAGTGCGTGCATGCGTGCTCAGCCACTTCAGTCGTGTCTGACTCTTTCCAAGAATCATTGCAGTTATTGATTGTCTCTTACCTCTTCTGCATTGGCAGGCAGGCACCTGGGAAGCCGAATGCCTAACATAGTTTTTGGCAAATAGGGAATTCTGAATTATAAGTTGAGTGAATGAGTGAAGGTGTTAGTTATTTAGTGCTCATATATATACCCTTCTGCAGAAATAATACCAAACAAATTTGTTGATATCTGAATATTTATAATATAAGGAACTGTCCTAGGATATTTATATGTATAAACACATGAATTTGTATAAAATTTATTTGAAACATCAGTTTTAGAATTATTCGGATATGGTGTGGCCAGCAGATCAGGGGGTGACTATCATTGAGAAGATAGATTGTTACTCACAGTTCCCAAGAAGGGCGGGGGTTCATCATATCACTCAGGATCATAGGGACAGCACCTGGGTCAGTCAGGGGGCAAACAGGTTAAGGAGAAAGGAAGTGCAAAAGGCTTCATTGTGATTTTCACCAGAAGGAATGGACGAGGCAGGATAAACTAAGAAGGTTTAGGATTGGATAGTTTGAATAGTTTCAGCAAGCTTGGGGCTATAGGAGTGGTTTCTAGTTGTTCAGCACTCAGTCCTTCAGTGATTTAGGGTAGACAGTGCCCTCAATTATGCTTGTGTATTCAGTCGTGTCCAAATCATTGCAACCCCATGGAGCCCGCCAGGCTCCTCTGTTTGGAATTTCCCAGGCAAGAATACTGGAGTGGGTTGCCATTTCCTACTCTAGGGGATCTTCCTGGCCCAGGGATCAACCCATGTCTCCTGCATTGGCAGGCAGATTCTTTACCACTGAGCCACCTGGGAAGCCTCTTTGACTATGGGAGCCTGATAAAAGAAGCTGGGTGCAAGTATGTACTCTGGGCGGGTATGGGCTATGATATGCATATCAGAGTTGTGTTCACAGGTAAGCTGTTTGGTATCTTTAAAAATTAGCTAACCCTGGGAGGCTCAGTCCCCACTTGGGTCCACAAAGTCCCCAGATGTCAAACCATCATAAAATAACAGGAAAAGGAAACCCCATGATTAAGTCACAACCTCCTGAGGTAAAAATTGCTATGCAAAATTTCAGATGAACATGGAGGCATGGAGAGGTTAAGTAACTTTCTCAAGGGAACACAACTAGTAAATGATCAAGCTGGATTCAAACCAGATAGTATAGCTTCAGAGATTCAGTTTTTTAATGTCATGTCAATACTATACCTCCCATGTACATAATCAGCAATTATCAAGTGAGACAAAAAAGAAAGTGTAATAAAAGTACACACAGAACCAAACAACCAAAAGCTGAGCTAATAAAATCATGAGTATAAATGTGTTTAATCAGTGATTAACATTTTGGTGAGAGATGGATAGGTCATTAGATCAGGGAGAACTTTTATTCATACTTTTTTCTTACAAGAAAGACTTCACAGATGATAGGTTTTTGTTTGCTTTTAAAATGAGAAAAAAGAGGGACACAGTTTAAAGGCTACATTTCCATATTCTATATTATTTACTCTATTGAATTGTGATTTTTAAAAATGAGTTTCTTTGTTAGACATTGGCCATGTACGGCAGAGACTTTTTAGTATCTTCCTAATACCTGCCATTCTCATTGTACCAGAATGTGTTAAATATGGAAATTCTCGTGGTAGAATAGTTGCATGGATAGATAGATGATGACATATGATAAATGCATATGATAGATAGATACAAAGTACGGGACTTTTGAAGACAATGACCTGCCCTGGGTTGCTCTGAACCCCATGTTCCAAACTTAAATTTCTTCCTTATTATAGCTCAGCAAGTACTATCGACATGAAATAGCCACTTTAGAGAGGTTGAGACTAGCTCCTGATTGCACTTGGGTTTTTCAGCAACCCAGCATACTCCCAAGATCATTGTTCCCATGGTCTTCATTCATTAGTTATACAACTGGGATCTAAAGGTTAGAGTGGCCCAGCTGTGCTGAAGCCAAACTGGAGGAACTCAGAGAGATCATGATGGGAGACAGTTAAATATTTAAAGGTAATAAGAGGAATGAGGATTAGTGTTGCAATAAAATGCCATTAAACTTTAAAAAAAAAATCCAATCAGCATATTTCTCTGTAGAGTTGGTGGTTCATTTTACATCCCTTGATCTGTAGGATGAGATTTGTTTCTCCTGGGAGAACACTTCACCAAGCATACCAGAGTTAATTGCATCTAGCTATTTTAGATTGTGAAATGAATGCACATTGAATATTAGACTGTTCATATCACAGTCTTTTGCAGAAAGTGAAAAGCAAAAGGGCATATTCCCACATGTTTGTTTAAATTTTAATTGCATTTTGAAAAAACCCAGAAGCTTGTAGCCAAGATTTGCAGATATGAGAATCTAGGTTGTCATAGTAGTGCACAAACTCTCTCTCTGAGATTATACAACAGTGTTTACAAAAAAAAAAAAAAAAGATTTAAATAGTTTTTTCCCTATTGCTCAGCAAGTCAGTAAAATATTTCAGAGAATCATCATGCTAGATTGAGTGATTAATCCTGTTCATCACATTCCATGGATGATTTCTTTTTGGTGCTTGTTTTGGTTCAGGAGGTTTTAAAAGCAGGTTTCATGAATAATTGCTAGAGCTATTAATTTACAATGTAGACTTTGGACTCATTTCCCTTATATTGCGGAAGGCAACAGCTTCCTGCTTTATATCAAGCAAACCCAATTTGACTGCTCATCATTTTTCTTTTATAAATATCTATGGAGCAAGAAGAGAACAAAATCAAAGAAAGTTGTTTCTATTGGTGATCCATATTAGAACAAACTAGACATGGCCTATTATTTTTATTATTTACTAGTTTTAAATATTTCTCTGCTTGCTTTTATTTATTAGCAGTGGCTGAAGGGTGTGATTTATGTGAGTCCTCTGTTTACTGGAAAAATCTTTTTAGAAAGTTGCACTATTATTTATATATTTGAATTTTCATCCTTTAGAGAGAGTTTCAGTAAGATGTAGGGCATGATAAATTAGCTAGCTAAGTGTATTTTAAAGGGATTTTTAAAAAATCATTTAAATTTGTGCAAGTAACTCAATTTAGAAATAATTTATTGAACATCTACTATGTGACAGCCTGTGCCAAACTAGGATTACTAATATGAATAACACATATTCCAAGGAAAGATTAACTGAATTATTATTTTTATTTTCTGTTATTGAATTTTATAAATGTGAAATGTGAACTCAATAAAAATGAATGATGATCAAAGTTTGAAAATTTCACTTGAGCCACATTCCTTAGATCTTATATTGGGATGTTTATGTTTAGCTAATCCTCTTGTTTCTAGAAAATAATAGAATTCCTAAAAAAACTGATATTAATATACTCTTACTATTCTATTATTTTTTATTGCTTCTGTTTTATGTTTTGGTGTTTTGGATGAGAGTCATATGGGATCTTAGCTTCCGACCAGAGAAAGAACCCACCATCCCTGCATTGGAAGGCAAAGTTTTAACACCAGACAGCCAAGGAGGTCTCTATTCTGGATACACAAGAACGAAAACCATCAATGAATTAAAATGTAACTTACCTGGAACTAGAGAGTGGTCAACCAATTCCATATTAGCACTTCAATAGCTTCTGCTCTTTGCCAGTGTTCTTTCTGAGACCCTTGGACTAACTGCCTGATGAAGGCAAAGGAGAGTTTGTGTTGCTATAGATACAAACACTGCAAAGTCCTGGCGGAGAGATTAGGCTCTTGAGAAAAGGTTAGAGAAAGAGGATTTACCTGAGACTAAAGTGGGACCCATGAGGAAAAAAACAAACAAACAAAAAAACCCCAAACCAACAGCTTAAGAGTGAAAAATGGTGGCAGAATATTCTTGTCAGATAGTAAACTTTTGGCCTATTTTTGAAGTAGTTTATGTGATACTGTGAAAAAGTTGGCTTAAAGCTCAACATTCGGAAAACTAAGATCATGGCATCTGGTCCCATCACTTCATGGGAAATAAATGGGGAAACAGTGGAAACAGTGTCAGACTTTATTTTTGGGGGCTCCAAAATCACTGCAGATGGTGATTTCAACCATGAAATTAAAAGACGCTTACTCCTTGGAAAGAAAGTTATGACCAACCTGGATAGCATATTTAAAAGCAGAGACATTCCTTTGCCAACAAAGGTCCATCTAGTCAAGTCTATGGTTTTTCCAGTGGTCATGTATGGATGTGAGAGTTGGATGGTGAAGAAGGCTGAGCGCCGAAGAATTGATGCTTTTGAACTGTGGTGTTGGAGAAGACTCTTGAGAGTCCCTTGGACTGCAAGGAGATCTAACCAGTCCATCCTAAAGGAAATCAGTCCTGAATATTCATTGGAATGATTGATGCTGAAGCTGAAGCTCCAATACTTTGGCCTCCTGATGTGAAGAACTGACTCATCTGAAACAACCCTGATGCTGAGAAAGATTGAAGGCGGGAGAAGAAGGGGGTGACAGAGGATGAGGTAGTTGGATGGCATCACGGACTCAATGGCCATGAGTTTGAGTAAACTATGGGAGTTGGTGATGGACAGGGAGGCCTGGTGTGCTGCAGTCCATGGGGTTGCAAAAAGTCGGACACGACTAGGCGACTGAACTGAACTGAACTGTGTTCAGTTTAACTCTTTGTGACCCCATGGTCTGTAGCCCATCAAGCTCCTCTGTTTGTGAAATTTTCCAGGCAAGAATAGGAGTGGGTTGCCCTTCCCTCCTCCAGGGGATCTTCCCAACCCAGGGATCAAAATTTTACCTCTTATGTCTCCTGCACTTGCACGTGGATTTACCCGTGCACCACCTGGGAAGCCCATTTAGAACCAAATTCAGTTTCCAGTGTCTGTGTATATATGTGAATGAGTAGATGTGAGGGAAGGCGGGGCTTATACTTACAGTGAGCTCAGAGAAATGTTAAGGTTATAATAATAATGTTTTTGTAATTAATATATAATTCTTTTTGAGCATAAACCTAATCAGTACTTTCTCATAAATATCATTCTCATATTTATAGAAAAAAAAGGAAATCATTTTTTAAATTATTATCGCCTTTGGTGTAAAGCCACGGGTTCTATAAGTAAGTACATATTTGAAACAGAATTGGTGATATAGTCATGAGAATTTTTTACATAAATTATTAATGGTATGTCATCTCCCATATGTGTGAAAGTGCCATTTGTGAGATAGTTGCCAGAAGGAGTTAGGAAAACATATATTTAAAATATTGTTATTTTATCTCTTTTTGGAAGCCAGTTTATACTCTTCAGCCAGCCAGAAAGAAAAAAAATAGATTTGACAGCATTTCCTGTAAGGCCCTCAGAGAAGGAAGACATCACTCCAGTAGCATTGAATTAGCATGCATGTATGCATTTATACTCATATAACTGAGTATACACTTGAAGTGTTAATTCTATTCCTCCTGATTCACACAGAACCAGAGACTGTATCTGTTTGCCATGGCAACGCTATCTTGATGAAACGCTTTGGGCCTTTTATCGAAATGAGTCATGCTCTGGTAGTGACAACATGAGTCTCTTTCCTGAGCACTGCAGCAACTGATTCTTGTGTAAGGAGAAGAGGGAATGTTTCATGTTTCATGGGCGTGTGGGCTGTAAACAGAACAAAGGGGTTATCTGTAATTCAGACTATAAATAAATTTCAGAGTTAGCAACAGTATTCTCAGCAAGGGCCCTGTTCCAGAAAAGCCTTAAAATGAAAAATTTTTGTTTGAAATTTTCCTAAAGAAGAATGCAGGCATAATGCAGAATTGCACATTTTTTAATATCTTTCTCTAATTACTTTGTTTTTTTTTTTCATACAGCCTATTCCTGGTAGACTTATTCCTGCCACTCATATAATAATAAGATTGTAAAAATGTCCTCAAGATGGTCCAGAGCATTAAGTGTCTGAACCCAGGGAATAGTAAAAGAACTTCCATCCACAGTGCTAACAGTGACAAAGTTTTTTAGAAGACATGCTGTTAATCTAAGAATGATATTGCTATAAATGGGATGCAAGGGTTTATTATCCAACTTTCTTGCTTAGTGATAATAAAATCCCGAGAGATAAAATGTCTATCTTAACATTGGTAACAACTCTATGACATAATATTATATGTTTCTGTGTATGAATTGTGAGGTCTCTGTATATAATTAGCATAAAGAGCTTGTCACCCTTAAATAGCATTGTTAAATGCAATTAATAAAAAGCACTACTATAGATGTTTCTAAAATGTGACATCAGACCATTCGACATTGACTACACTTATAATTTCACTTTTGATGCATATGGGGTGATTTTTGATAAACATGTTCTGATTCTGGCATACTTCTTCTCTGCCTGAACCGTATAATCTCTAACTTCATGATAAATGTATAATCAGATCAATGCTTCTGTGAGTGGTATGTATAGCAATGTTTTTTTAGAGGAGTTACTTTCAAATTTTTGATCTCGGGATTCCCTTAAATGAACAATTATTGAGGACTCCAATGAACTTTTGGTTATGTGAGTTATATGTATTACTATTTACCACATTAGAAATTAAAACTAAGAAATTTGAAAATATTTGCCAATTTATTTTAAAATAACAAAATTATTACTGGTAACATAAATAACATATTTGTGTGTGTATGTGAAAAACAACTCTATTTTCCAAAACAAAAGACATTTAGTGAGAAGAGTGACAGTTTTAAACTCAGACAAATCTCTTTAACGCCTGATTTAATAGAAGATAGCTAGATTCCTACACCTGCTTCCATGTTTAATCTATGACAATATATTGTTCTGGATGAAGTGTATAAACATAATGTGGCCTCACCTAGGTATGTAACTGGAAAAGAAAGAAGCATTTTAATAACTTTTCAAATATGTTTGTATATGTTGTTGGAATTGTTCTTTGATTCTACAGTAAAACTTAACAAGAGGGTATTTCTTAAAAATTAGTTGCAACATGCCATCTAAAATCAAATCAGTAAACATTGGATACTCTGTGACATTTAAAATCTATTGCTCTGTCTTGCACATGGAATGGATATTCACTCCTATGTGATTTTTTTTTAACCATCATAGATTGGTCAGTTGGAAAATAAGGCTTCACTGAGTTATGCTGATCTTCCCACCATCAACACATTTCATTATACAGCACAAAAAAATACATTTGTTAGTACCATTACTGAACTCATCAGAAAAGATTTTAAGTATTGGGATGCTGTCAGGTTTGCTGCAGAAGATACAATTTTTTAAATTTTTATTTTTGCTTGAAAGTTCAAATTTCACCACTGGCAAAATGGTGTCAGTTGTTTTCCTTGAAGTGACAGGATTATTTTCTTCACTTCCAAAAAAGTGCCTGTCAGATACCGAAGTCTGAATAACCATAGCTTGTCTGTCAGTTGTTCTTTCAAGTAAAAGTGCTGTTCCATGAAAAATGCAGTTAGTTTATCTCCAAACTCAATCACCTATTTCTTTTCCTCAAAATGGCAGATATAAAGCAGAAGGATTTTTTGTGTGTGTGTAGTTCCATTTTGTTACACAATACTCAAAATACATGTACACAGTGGTCATAGTTTTATAAAATTAATATTTTTTACTGCTTCATCTAGCATGTTTTTAAGTAAAGCTGGATTTTTAAAATATAATACCTACTCATACCATTTGGTGTCACTGCCTTGACTCAGACTAAGACATCTCCAGGTTTATCTACCTATGTTTTTGCACCATCAATGCAAATGTCAACATAGTGAAAAAGGCAGATACCATCTTGTATTATGGGTGACTTGGTATTATAATGAAAATAGTAGACCCTCAAAGAGGTTTTGTATACTACTGTCTAGACCCTGGCTCCACCACCTAATACCACATTCTCCTTACCTATTGCCAGGCAACAAACTACCTAAAAAATTATTGGCTTGAGACAGCAGTTTATTTCCTCTCATAATTCTGTGAATTAGTTAACTTCATAAGGTTTCTAATGCAGTTGAGGTCAATGGCTAGGGCAGAATCACCCAAAGCCTTCCTCCCAGTATTCATCAGGGTTCATCAGAGAAATCATTATAATATGTACAGTTAAATATAAATATATAAAGGAGAAAATTAGTGGCTGCCATGGTTATGGAGGCTGAAAATTCCCATAATTTATCATCTGCAAACTGGATAACCAGGAAAATCAATGTTGTAACTCAGTCAAAACTGTGAAAATCAGAGGGAAGGGATGTGTGTGTAGGGTGGTGGGAAGAATGGTCTATGTCCCAGTCCTAGCAAAAAGGCTGAGAATTAGAAGCACCAAAGCCTGAGGGCAGGAGAAGATGCTTGTCTGAGCTCAAACAGACAGAACAAATTCATCTTGCCTTCACCTTTTCACTCTGTTCAGGCCCCGAATGGATTGGATGATGCCCACCTGAATGGGTAAGGGAATCTTCACTACTCAGCCTACTCATTCCAATGCTATTCTCTTCCAGATACACTCTCACAAGTAGATTGAGAAATAACATTTACCTGCTACTTGGTCATTCCTCAACCCAATCAAGTTGATACATAAAATTAACCATCGCACTCCCTCACATGTTTGCTTGTGAAGATAGAGCTGGAATAGCTGAGGGATGACTGAGCATCTCGCTCTCAATGTGGCCTTTCCACTTGGCCAGCTTGGGCTTCATGGCATGATGGTCCTGGGGTAGTTGGTTTTCTCACATGCTGGCTGGTTTCTCCCCGAGAGAGTTTTCTAAGAGATAGGAATGAGACAGCCAGTTCAGAAATTGGCATCGTGTCATTTCTGCTGAAATCTAGTGGCTAAAGCAGTCACTGAACCCATCCAAATGTAAAAGTGGGGAACATAGACCCAATTCTCTATGGGAAAAATGATAGGAATTTGTCACTGTCTTAAAAAAATAATTTAATTTACTTGTGGCTGTACTGGGTCTTTGTTGCTGCACGGGCTTTTCTTTAGTTGTGGCGGGCGGAGGCTACTGCCTAGTTACTGTGCGTGGGCTCACTGTGGTGGCTTCTCTGGTGAAGCGTGGGCTCGAGGGCATGGGCGCTTCATGTGGCTCCTGCGCTCCAGGGCACAGGCTCAATAGTTGTGGTGCTTGGGCTTAGTTGCTGCGCAGCATGTGGGATCTTCCTGGATCAGGATCAGACCCACATCTCCTGTATTGACAAGTGGATTCTTTACCACCGGGCCATGAGGGAAGCCCCTGTCACCATATTTAATCTGCCACAAACAGTGTGATCTTGGAGAAGTCATATTTTTAGACTTCTTCAAATCTCTGTTTTCTTGTCTGTAAAATAGAAATCACAACAGAGTCTCTGTTACATCATCTTACAATTGGTTGGCCTAATTGTGCAGCCCTTAACATGGTGCCTCTCAAACAGAGGAGCTCACTATTAGTATACTCATTTTGATTTTTCTTTTACTGTTATTTCATAGTTAGGCAAAAATTAACCACTGTTCCCTATGGTTTCAAGTCAGCTTATCCTTTCAGAATTTCACCAGTTTGAGCTTCTGGGAAATAACCCTTTGCTTGCTTATCATCAGCATTCTACAGGAGTTTTTCCAGTGAAGATAGAGAGTGCTGCAGTGTCAGAGAACAGGCTTTGCTCCAGGCTGTATTTCACTGTTGATGAGCTTGCATTAACATTTAATAGCAAGTGGGTCTCCCTCCAAAAACTGCTCAGAGTTGGATGTAATGTCCAGGTCAGATCTCAAATCATAAACTCTGTTATATATTGGTAGACTAGATGGCTGAAGCTTGTAAGTGATGCCTCTTACTCTCCTGGGATAACCCTCTGAAGAATGCTTTTATCGTTTCATCCTAAATTTTACTTTACTCATTAGCATGCCATTTTACCATGTGATGCTAACAAGTCACAGATCAGCAGTCCCTTTCTGCTTTTTAACTTTAATAGAATTCGAAAATCAAATGGGAAAAAAATCTTATACCACCTGTGAATAAGTCAGATGTGCTAAAATGGTTTTCCCAAACTGACAGAACATAGGAAATAACCTATTTAAACCTTCTCTGCTAGATAAGTCACTTGTTACTTTACTTGGTAAACTTGAGTACTTCATCTCTAAATATAGTAAGTTTGTAACTTTTCTTTCATTAAGAGACAAAGGAGAGGTATAAAGGCTGAAATTTATAAAATCCAATTAAGATTTTATAAATTTACAAAATAGCAATTAAGAACCTATGTTGAATAAAAGTATATTTCCACCTTTAAAAAATATGCTTCAGTGTATTGTCATCAACCTTGGTCTAAATGGTAGAGATGCATGTGGTTTAGCAAGCATCATCCTCTCTAGGTCTTGTTTAATACTTACTTTTGGTAAGCATTAAATATTTTAATAAGTAAGTACTTTAATAAGTAAGTACTTTCATACTTCTGAGGCTAAAATTTTAACTTTTTGCCAACTGGCAAGGAAGTACTCAGCTTCTACTGCAAAATTTTCTTTCCCAGAATAGAATTTTAATGAGAATGTCATTTGTATGTATTAGTATTAATAGTAGTTCTAATTTTTAAATGTGCATCTATTTGAGTAGTAAAAGATAATGGAAATTAAAAAAAAAAAAGAAAGAAAAAGAAAAACCAAACCCAAAATAACCCTTCCCATCAGTTAAAGAACCTTTAAAAAATATTTTTCCAGAATATATAATCTTAGATTCCTGTTTAAGTCTTACCTTCTTAAGTCTAAGTTATAATACTGCCTCCTACTATTTGAAAAGTAGCTAATAAATCTTTTCTTATTTAGATGCTAACCTTTCGACATTCACAATTAGCCAGAAACCATCTGTAGGCGTGTATCCCATTTCTGTTGCCATCTCATGCTCTGGGGCATTTAAGTATTACCAGGAGATCTCTCATACTTGGCAAGTTGTTAATTAGGATAATAGGGGTAATGAACTTGAGCAAATGAAAGCATTCTTTTAGAAGATTGGTTCTATTTCTTAGTAAACTATCTTCTCAACTATCTTCTAAGAGTATGGTTTGGTCTGTATTTAATATGTAATAGACCTCAGATGACTTCATATTTCTAAGACTTGGTACTTGAAAACAACCAAGGAAAAAAGTCTTGTTTTGTTGGCATAGTAACCTCATGTACATACTGAACATACAGGGCAACTTTGATCAAATCAAGTTGATGTAATCAGAATTTTAGTCTTTGTTTTAAAATACTAAATTATATCTTATTTTCCCTTTAAAATCACATATTTAATTAGCATCGGTTTTGCTGTGCTGCACGGCATGTGGGGTCTTAGGTCCCCATCCAAGGATTAAATCTGTAACCCCTGCAGTGGAAGCTAGAAGTCCTAACCACTGGATAACTAGGGAATTCCCTAAATAGCATCATTTTAATGTACATTCATTAAGATGCAGAGATAAAAACAGAGATTATCTTGGAAGGCATAAACTATGTACTTCCAAGCATAGTTTTTTATACTTTATATATGTGAAATAAATTTTATTTATTTGTGGGCATTGTGGGAAAGTCAAAAGATAAAGTTTAGCCTGGTGGTTAAAATGACAGAATGATCTCTGTTCATTTCCAAGGCAAACCATTCAATATCACGGTAATCCAAGTCTATGCCCTGACCAGTAACGCTGAAGAAGCTGAAGTTGAATGGTTCTATGAAGACCTACAAGACCTTCTAGAACTAACACCCAAAAAAGATGTCCTTTTCATTATAGGGGGCTGGAATGCAAAAGTAGGAAGTCAAGAAACACCTGGAGTAACAGGCAAATTTGGCCTTGGAGTACAGAATGAAGCAGGGCAAAGGATAATAAGAGTTTTGCCAGGAGAACGCACTGGTCATAGCAAACACCCTCTTCCAACAACACAAGAGAAGACTCTACACGTGGACATCACCAGATGGTCAACACCGAAATCAGACTGATTATATTCTTTGCAGCCAAAGATGGAGAAGCTCTATACAGTCAGCAAAAACAAGACTGGGAGCTGACTGTGGCTCAGATCATGAACTCCTTATTGCCAAATTCAGACTGAAATTGAAGAAAGTGGAGAAAAACCACTAGAACATTCAGGTATGACCTAAATCAAATCCCTTATGACTATACAGTGGAAGTGAGAAATAGATTTAAGGGACTAGATCTGATAGAGTGCCTGATGAACTATGGATGGTGGTTCATGACATTGTACAGGAGATAGGAATCAAGACCATCCCCAAGAAAAAGAAATGCAAAAAAGCAAAAAGGCTGTCTGAGGAGGCCTTACAAATAGCTGTCAAAACAAGGGAAACGAAAAGCAAAAGAGAAAAGGAAAGATATACCCATTTGAATGCAGAGTTCCAAAGAATAGCAAGGAGAGATAAGAAAGCCTTCCTACATGATCAGTGCAAAGAAATAGAGGAAAACAATAGAATGGGAAAGACTAGAGATCTTTTCAAAAATATTAAAAATACCAAGGAAACATTTCATACAAAGATGGGCTCAATAAAGGGCAGAAATTGTAGGGATTTAACAGGAGCAGAAGATATTAAGAAGAGGTGGCAAGAATACACAAAAGAACTGTACAAAAAAGATCTTCATGACCCAGATAATCACGATGACACTCTAGGTGAGTGCACCTAGAGCCAAATATCCTGGAATGTGAAGTCAAGTGGACCTCACTACGAACAAAGCTAGTGGATGTGATGGAATTCCAGTTGAGCTATTTCAAATCCTGAAAGGTGATGCTATGAAAGTGCTGCACTCAATATGCCAGCAAATTTGGAAAACTCAGCAGTGGCCACAGGACTGGAAAAGGTCAGTTTTCATTCCAATCCCAAAGAAAGGCAATCCCAAAGAATGTTCAAACTACCACACAATTGCACTCATCTCACACGCTAGTAAAGTAATGCTCAAAATTCTGCAAGCCAGGCTTCAGCAATACGTGAACCACGAACTTCCCGATGTTCAAGCTGGTTTTAGAAAAGGCAGAGGAACCAGAGATCAAATTGCCAACATCCACTGGATCATCGAAGAACAAGAGAGTTCCAGAAAAACATCTATTTCTGCTTTATTACTATGCCAAAGCCTTTGACTGTGTGGATCACAATAAACTGTGGAAAATTCTGAAAGAGATGGGAATACCAGACCACCTGACCTGCCTCTTGAGAAACCTATATGCAGGTCAGGAAGCAACAGTTAGAACTGGACATGGAACAACACATTGGTTCCAAATAGGAAAAGGAGTACATAAAGGCTGTATATTGTCACCCTGCTTATTTAACTTATATGCAGAGTACATCAAGAGAAATGCTGGGCTGGAGGAAGTACAAGCTGGAATCAAGATTGCTGGGAGAAACGTCAATAACCTCAGATATGCAGATGACACCACCTTTATGTCAGAAAGTGAAGAAGAACTAAAGAGCCTCTTGATGAAAGTGAAAGAGGAGAGTGAAAAAGTTGGCTTAAAGCTCAACATTCAAAAAACGATGATCATGGCATCCGGTCCCATCACTTCATGGCAAAAAGATGGGAAACAGTGGAAACAGTGGCTGACTTTATTTTTATGGGCTCCAAGGTTACTGCAGATGGTGATTGCAGCCATGAAATTAAAAGACTCTTACTCCTTGGAAGGAAAGTTATGACCAACCTAGATAGCATATTAAAAAGCAGAGGCATTACTTTGTCAACAAAGGTCTGTCTAGTCAAGGCTATGGTTTCTCCAGTGGTCATGTATGGATGTGAGAGTTGGACTATAAAGAAAACTGGGTGCCCAAGAATTGATGCTTTTGAATTGTGGTGTTGGAGAAGACTCTTAAGAGTCTCTTGGACTGCAAGGAGATCCAACCAGTCCATCCTAAAGGAGACCAGTCCTGGGTGTTCATTGGAAAGACTGATGTTGAAGCAGAAACTCCAATACTTTGGCCACCTGATGCGAAGAGCTGACTCATTGGAAAAGACCCTGATGCTGGGAAAGATTGAGGGCAGGAGGAGAAGGGAACAACAGAGAATAAGGTGGTTGGATGGCATCACTGACTCAATGGACATGGGTTTGAGTGGACTCCAGAAGTTGGTGATGGACAGGGAGGCCTGGTATGCTGTGGTTTATGGGTCACAAAGAGTCAGACATGACTGAATGGCTGAACTGATGTTCAGTGGTTAAAACCATTGCTCAGCACACTATGGTGAACAGTGTGGAGACTCCTTAAAAAATTGGAAATAGAACTGCCATATGACCCAGCCATCCCACTGCTGGCCATACACACTGAGGAAACCAAAATGGAAAGACGCATATACCCCAGTGTTCATTTAGCACTGTTTACAATAGCTAGAACTTGGAAGCAACCTACATGTCCATCAGCAGACAAGTGGATAAGGAAGTTGTGGTACACGATGGAATATTTCTCAGCTATAAAAAAAAAATGTATTTGAGTCAGTTCTAAAGAGGTAGATGAAACTGGTGCCCATATATAGAGTGAAGTAAGCCAGAAAGAGAAACACCGCTACAGTATTTTAATACATATATATGGAATTTAGAAAGATGGTAACGATGACCCTATACGAAAGACAGAAAAAGAGACACAGATGTAAAGAATAGACTTTTGGACTAAGTGGGAGAAGGCAAGGGTGGGACAATAGGAGAGAATAGCATTGAAACATGTATATTCCCATATGTAAAATAGATGATCAGGGCAAATTTGATGCATGAAGCAGGGCACCCAAAGCTGGTGCTCTGGGACAACCCAGAGGGATGGGGTGGGGAGGGAGGTGGGAGGGGTGCTCAGGATGGTCACATGTACACCCATGGCTGATTCATGTTAATGTATGGCAAAAAAGCACCACAATATTGTAAAGTTTTTTTTGCAATATTGTAAAATTAGCCTCCAATTAAAATAAATAAATAAAATTTAAAAAGGAAACAAAAATCCATGGCGCGGGAGTCAGCTTGGTTTAAATACCTGCCTTCTAGTGGCTGTGTGACCTTGGTTCCATTTCTAAACCTAAACCTCAGTCTCCATATCAGTGAACTGGAGCTAAAAAATGGGGGCCTGTTTCACAGGGTTGTTGGGAAAATTACCAACATGATTCTTTCAAAGTACCAAGTATATGAATTTAAGGCCTATAAATATTATGTATTTATCTTACAAAAATTAGAACACTCAATTATTTTGAAGTTAAAGGTGGAAGACATCCAATTCTATACATTTATAAGGAATGACTTTTTTCTTTCTTGTATAACAATCAATTATAGTAATCATCATGAGAACAAGAGACATTTATATTACTTAATTTAACTATAGCCATAAACTTAAGTGCTCTGAGTATGTTTCTTCCTTAGCAAATTGTGCACAGTGATTTATCAAATTAAGGATGCATATTTGAATATATATTCTGTGTGTGTTTCTTGAGGAGTCTTATTACAGGCATTTAAAAAAATTCAGAAACATGAAATAAACACTAGTAAGTAAAGAAATAACCTGTTATCCTGTTGGTACTAATATTACCAATCTCTTTTAAACTTCTACCCATAAATAAATTCACATGCAAGTGTGTTCACGCTTATGCATGTTTTTATAATTCAAATGCATAAATTATTTGTGCACTTATTTTCTAGACACTGATCATACATTAATATTATTTTATGCCCTGCCTTTTCTTATTTAACAGTATCTGCTGCCAAGAGTTTACCCTACAGATATCCTGCAAAAGAACAACATTACATATGCACAAAATTAAATCATTGTGTCATTGTTTGCAATAGGAGAAAAGTAGCTAATTATTTTGAATTTAAAATATCAAAAGTAGAGTTAAAAAATAGCTTTTTTTTTTAATAGCCTCTCCTTATACATAAGCTTTTCACACTGGTTTATCTTTCCTTCCTGGGCTTTCCAGGTGGTGCTACTGGCAAGGAACCTGCCTGCCAATACAGGAGACATAAGAGATATAGATTCAATCCCTGGGTGGGAAAGATCCCCTGGAAGAGGGCATGGCAACCCACTACAGTATTCTTGCCTGAAGAATTCCATGGACAGGAGGGCCTGGTAGGCTACAGTCTGAAGAGTCACACAGTGTCAGACACGACTGAAGCATCTTAGCATGCATGCATCCTTCCTTCCTTGGTTGAATTCAAGATTATCTTCCTCTTCATTCATTCATTTGGTCAGTTTGGTAAGTCACAAAATGTTTATTGTCTGTTCTTTGTTGGGAATCCCCCAGGTCCAGTGATATCACATGGTTAAGTTCCTTTAAGTGACATATAGCCTTGCCACTTGGTTAATAGTTTCCCGCTGGCTCTGGCCAGGAGGCGGACGCCAGTAGCTTTGTGACTCTAGATAACTTCAACATTAAAAAAATGAAGATCATGGCATCCGGTCCCATCACTTCATGACAAATAGTTTGGGGAAACAATGGAAAGAGTGACAGACTTTATTTTCTTGGGCTCCACTGCAGATGGTGACTGCAGCCATGAAATTAAAAGACACTTCCTCCTTGGAAGAAAAGCTATGACCAACCTAGACAGCATATTAAAAAGTAGAGACATTACTTTGCCAACAAAAGTCCATGTAGTCAAAGCTACAGATTTTCCAGTAGTCATGTATGGATGTGAGAATTGGACCATAAAGAAAGCTGAGTGCCAAAGAACTAATGCTTTTGAACTGTGGTGTTGGAGAATACTCTTGAGAGTCCTTTGGACTGCAAGGAGATCAGACCAGTCCATCCTAAAGGAAATCAGTCCTGAATATTCACTGGAAGGACTGATGTTGAAGATGAAGCTCCAATACTTTGGCCACCTGATTCGAAGAACTGACTCATTTGAAAAGACCTTGATGCTGGGAAAGATTGAAGGCAGGAGGAGAAGGGGATGACAGAAGATGAGATGGTTGGATGGCATTGGATGGCATCACTGACTTGATGGACATGAGTTTGAGCAAGCCCTGGGAGTTCATGATGGACAGGGAAGCCTGGTGTGCTGCAGTTCATGGGGTCGCAAGGAGTTGGACACGACTGAGGGACTGAACTGGAACTGAATTGAACTTGGTTAATTCCTTTTCATCCTTCAGATTCATTTAGCTATCCTTTTGTATAGGAAACTGTTAAAGACTGGTTTAAGTGCCCACATTTCTGTTCCTCTAGCAGCCTGCCTATCCTTTTCTTAGCCTTATCGCACAGCATTGCCGTTGTTTGTATGCTTCTCTGTGCCCCATGCTAGTAGATTAACTCCTTGGCTGCTGCTGCTAAGCTGCTTCAGTCGTGTCCGACTCTGTGCGACCCCATAGATGGCAGCCCACCAGGCTCCCCCGTCCCTGGGTTTCTCCAGGCAAGAACATTGGAGTGGGTTGCCAGTTCCTTCTCCAATGCATGAAAGAGAAAAGTAAAAGTGAAGTTGCTCAGTCGTGTCCAACTCTTCGCGACCCCATGGACTGCAGCCCACCAGGCTCCTCCGTCCATGGGACTCTCCAGGCAAGAGCACTGGAGTGGTCACCATTGCTTTCTCCATGGGGTAGAGGGTATCCTCTTAGCTGAGACTGTCTACTCAGCACAGTGCCAGGGACAGCGGGTTATCAGCAAATATATTAGCTGAATCAGTGATCATTTTGCCTGAATTTTGTTTTGACTTCTCCATTGTCCCTATTTATATGCTTTTTTTCATTTTTTAGTTCTTGTGTTTAATTATTTCTTCCTGTGTGTGCGTCAGAGCCGCCTGACCCTAATTGGGTAAGACATTGTCTATTTAATCAATCTTTTTCCATGTCCAGAACAGAGTTCATGTGATCAAGGCTTTAGACTCAGAACAACTTGTCCTGAAACTAAATTATTTTAAGCTTAAGGGCAGGAACCACAGGGTTTTCTATTTTCTCACACCTCCTGGTTCTCTACATCAAAGGATATTCAATAAATATTAAGTAATGTAAAATGTGATTTCAGAGAAAATATTGACTGAATATTGAAGTGGAATAGCTAACATGTCTGATAGTTTTAGAGAGGCAAAGCCTAAATAGGACTTGAATTTGGCAGGTTTGGCACCAGCCAGATCTGGATTTGAGCACTGGGTCTGCCACTGACTTTGTGGTCTTGAGCCTCAGTTTCTCTATTTAAAAAATATTAGTAAAACTTATCTCATTGGAGTCTTATGAAGGATAAATAAATTAAAATTTTTATAAACACCAGGCAGATAGGACAGTGCTCTATAGTAGTTGTTTTTTCTTTGATCCTTTATAGACTTTATTAATATGAAATAGAAGGTTCTTAATATATTATTATATATACATTATAAATATATACATTTATATATTATGTCTGCATTTTTATTGGCTATTTTCTTTTACAAAGAGACCATTTTTATTTATTTATTTATTTTTGGCTATGCTCGGTCTTCATTGCCACCCAGGTTTTTCTCTAGTTGCAGAACAGGGGCTACTCTCTAGTTGTGGAGCAAGGACTTCTCATGGCGGTGGCTTTTCCTGTTGCAGACCACAGGCTCCAGGACTGGTGGGCTCAGTAGCTGCAGCTCCCAGGTTCTAAAGCTCAATAGTTGTGGGGCAGGGGCTTAATCGCTCTGCAGCATGTGGGATCTATCCTGATCAGGGATCGAATCTGTGTCTCCTGTATTGGTGGGCAGATTCTTTACCACTGAGCCACCAAGGAAGCCCCAAAAGACACATTTTTAAATGAATGGAAAAGCCTCTGGGTCTTTATAATTCTTGTACATAAGAGTGCATGCAGTAAACAAATGAATTTTATGTTGCCGCTTCCAGAGATGGAGAAATCTGGATGTTGCATTAGAGTGTCAAGAGGATACAATTCTGCATATACCCTCCTTTTAATCAGGTGGTCACTAAAAGTTTCCAGTTCCAAAATGAGTTGTAGAAAGTACTTATTTAAGTTAAGGAGGGTTGCCCACTTTAAAGTGGAATGCAGGATATGTCATTTTTATTTTAAGGTAAATGATTGCTCGTATGATATGATATGCTTTTCAAAGCACAGTATTAAAGTTGAAAAGAAATCTTTTAATTATGCATTTTTATTTTTTTAAGCAGTATTGATGAAATCATGTTATTTGGAGTAGAGACTGGAATTGGGATTGAGTTGTCTTAAAATCTGTTTCTTGGACTCTGTCATTACATCAACATGCAAATGAGAGAATTATAACTAAAAATAATTTTATACACAGTACATGCAAAAAATGTAGCCTAATTCTAGAGTTCAAATTTTTATGGCATCCTCTGTTTCAGAATTACTTAAAATAATTCTGGGAGAGGTGATTAATTTCTGCTGTTTTGTCTTCTGTATGATAACACAAACAAAGAAATCATTATATATTTAAGTTGAGTTAGCATCTTGAAATAAAACTTGAAAAGGAAAAATTACACACACAGGGACACACACATATATGGATATATTTAAGATTTTGGGGAGGCCAAATTTATTGCCTTCAATCATAGACACAGCCGCACAAGCTCAAGTCTATACTGGAGCAGAGCCAGCCTACAAGGGTTACTGCCGCTCACAGCACATCTGAATGTCTCCCTGCAGGCAGGAAGATCCAGAAATAGAACCCGGAAGCTGGAAGCCAAGTGTTCATGTTCTTTCTACTAAAACCCTTAATAAGAGACTTTACTCCTTCCCTGGGAGGAATAAGGAGGTGAACAGAGCCTGGAAATATTCTTTTCTCACTTTTCCTTCTGGGAGAATGGGTTGGAAATTTCCCCTATGAAAACATGAGGAGCATGTGTTTGTGGGTGTATGTATATATGCATATGTGTGTGTGTTATAGTGATACTACTAACACATTTAAAGTTTACTCTTTCTCTATATGTATCTTTAGTGTTTATATAAATATGTATGTATACATAAATACACATACATACTCTCCTTATGAGAGAGAGAGAAGGGTGGGGGCAGAAAGGAAAAGGGAAAAAAATATAAGGAAAGTTTTCAATAGTTTTGAGTTTCAAAGTAAAAAGCCAGATTACTCATAAAAGTCCAGGAACATCAGCTAATTTAAGATAAATTGCCATCATTATTTCTACTTATCTTTGATCTTATTGTTAACGATTAACATTATTGTCATAATATGTAATATCACCAGAGTCATGAAGAGCTTTATTATGATCATGACATCATTTTTCCGAATGTAAGACAAGTGTGAGTATTCTCTAATAAGTGCATTTTGCTTTATTATTTGTTTAAGATCCATTTTCTTATAACATTTATGGTTTTCCATGTTTTTTTCCTGGAAGGATTGTGGTGGCATTATGTTATAAATTCCTGTGTTTATATACTTGATTATGCTCTCAGAATCTACAGGGATAAAGTCTTAGCTACTTAAATACCTATTTCCTTATTTAAAGATAAAAAATTCTACCTATATTATCCACCAACTGAAATTTTTAAAACATTGGTAACTTTAGTATTATATATTGTTCGTGAATCATATATGACAAAAGAAAGTCACAATATTTTTATATAAGGACTTAAAATCCAAGAATATGATTGAGTCAATTTTCTTTTAGAGGTTTTTTCAAGAAAAGTAGCTTGCAGTAATTAAATAATAAAATTGTTTATATGTAAATTTATTGTTCATTTTATTATTTACTTTTTTCATTTACGTACTGCTTTTTCAGGTTTGCGTTCTCTGCCAAAGGATACAGGATGTCAACATAAATTGAAGATGTGACCATAGATTTTCTAGACAAAGAAACTGTGCTTAAAATTTAATAAGACTACAGAATAAATGAAGAAAGGTTATTTATGTTTGTGCAGACAGTTGAAGTATAAAGAATGCTATTAAATTTCACTGACTCCCATTTTCACTTTTAATTATGTCTTAATTCTAGTTGAATTAATTTGTTTTATAATATAAATAAGATATTTTATAAAATAGTAGAAGTTCTTTATAAGTAGAAAAGAGATTTCATATTCTATTCCTGTTTTAGTCATTTTTAATTTAAAAATATTTATTTGTTCTTATTTTTCTATACACATTAGTGGTATTTAATGAAATAGTCCAGTAACTTAGTTGGTGTATAATTTTCTTGGAGAAACTGTATACTCTGGTTATAATATTATTTGTTTATTAGGGCTTCCCTGGTAGCTCAGCTGGTAAAGAATCCACCTGCAATGCAGAAAACCCTGGTTGGATTCCTGGGTCGGGAAGATCCCCTGGAGAAGGGATAGGCTGCTCAATCCAGTATTTTTGGGCTTCCCTGGCACCTCAACTGGTCAAGAATCTGCTCTCAATGCGGGAGACCTGGATTCGATCCCTGGGTTGGGAAGATCCCCTGCAGAAGCCAATGAACTTCTTAGTAAGGGCTTCCCTGTTGGCTCAGATGGTAGAGAATATGCAAACAGTGCTGGAGACCTGGGTTTGATTCCTGGGCTGGGAAGATCACCTGGAGGAAGGCATGGCAACCCATTCCCGTATTCTTGTCTGGAGAATCCCCATGGACAGAGTAGCCTGGTAGGGTACATACAGTCCATGGGGTTGCAAACAGTCAGGCACTACTGAGTGACTGAGAACAGCAAACACACAGCATTGTTATTTTATAGGAAATTGAATTTCACTGGAATAGTAGTAGCTTTGCCTTTATTAAATCTTAGAAGAAATAAATGGCTTTTCTAAAAATAGCTCTGTGATCTTTTTAAATTTTATTGAAGTAGGTAGGTGATCAAAGAGTATTTTTTTTGTCCCTAATATCATTGTACTGGTTTTTTTCTTCCCCCCTTCTCTTTCAAAGTACTTGGTCATCGCTTGATGTCCACTGCAAGCAGCAAAAGTGTTCACCACTGTTTCCCCAAGCTTGTACCAACTAGGTCTGCTCTTTCTTCTCAGAGGACAGAGGAGGCGGCCTCTCCTGTCTCCATGACAACCATGTGTCCTTGGGGAAGCTGCTGGTAGTGAAAGACCTTCTGAGAGTTGGGGGGAGGGGCCGTTTCTAACGAAAATCTCACCTCATTTCCCCTCTTTCCAGCGCAATTGTCTAACTGTGTCTTTCTTTTGTTGTGTCTCTACATAATGCTGTACCCCAAAACCACACACTCCAAACCTGATTTCATAAACAAAGAGCCGTATCACAAGGATCTTTCTGGCATCTGGCACATAGTTTCACATCCTCCTCCCATGTTTTGAGTTACCTTTAACTTTGTCTCTAATTCTCCAATTCCCTGAGATAATTTAAATATTAATGATCATTGGAAAGTCAAACAACTGTCTTAGCCTGGGAATATTGTTGCTATACATTATGAATATTTGAAAGGAAAAAATGTTTCTTTCTTTGCTTTTTGTTTAGATAGACTTACTAGTATAATTTTTAAATGTTGCTCACAGGGGGAAAAAAAATCACTTCATGGTTAGACAACAAAGATGTGTGATATATAATATATATTATTCAAATCTAAATTTACCAGAATAATTCATTAGAGGATTTGATTTAATTTGCCACAAATTCTCAGCAATATTTAACATATATACTTATTCCTTTAAATAAGCTCTGTTCCAAGAAGATAAGTTAAAATTTTTGCTCTGTGGCTCTATCTAGTAATGGTACTGGGCTGCTACAATAACCTTCTCTCACTATTCTACATTTTCTTTCAAGGCAGTTTCTTCCAGTTTTGTGGCTTAAACCAGATTCTGAATCAGATAAATTATCAATACTCTTGTGTTAAGAGTGTCTTGGGTCCTGCAGACTTAGCCTGGTGTGGGAACTTCAAGTGGAAAGGAATTCAGATAAGGGGAACTACGTTTCCCAGAATTCCCTTTGCGGCCGGCTTCCGCTTAGCGAGGTCCGCGCGCAGAACTTGAGCAGCCACGCTGTTTGCGGCCCGAGATGGTGCGTGGCCTCAAGCAATAGGGCCAAATTGTGCCTGTGGTTGCTTGTGTTGTGGGTCGCGGACAGCACTTAGGCCTGCGACTTCTCTAGCTCCCGCCTGGCCGCCTTCTTCACCTTCTCTGGGTCCTGGACCAGGCCGGTGTTCGGTTTCGCGTGGCAGGGGCCAGCCTCTCTGGCAGGCCACTCATCCTTTGGATCTTCTCTTTTGGCTTCTTTGAATCTTGGACCTGGTGCGTGCACAGTGGAATATGACCAGATTTAAGCGTGACAAATCCACAGTTATATGGGCGACCTTAGCCTTCTTTTCTCCGTAACTAATAGAATAAGCAGACAAGAGGTCAATGTAGAGATGCGTAAACACTATAGATCTCTGTACCTCACGATAGGAGAATAGACATCAAGAGATGTGGAATATTTACTGAAAAAGGCTATATGCCATCTCTTAAGTAAATCAGCAAGATTTTATCTTTTAAAATTTTATTTTATTGTACACACACTTAAGAGCTACCCTCGATACATTTTTAAAGTGTACCAGTACCAAACATTATTGTTAACTGTAGCTACAGTGTTGTACAGATCTCTAGAGCATAGTCATCTTGCTTAATTGAAACTTTTTGCCTGTTTTAACTTCCCATTTACCCCTCCTCCAACCCCTGGCCCAATCACCATTCCAGTCTCTGCATCTATGAATTTGCCTACTTTAGCTACCTCGTATAAGTGGAATTATATAGTATTTGTTTTTCTGTGAATGTTTTATTTCACTTCCTATCATGTTCTCAGGGTTCATCCATGTTGTCTCATATTGCAGAACTTCTTTCCCAAATAGTATTCCATTGTATATGCATACCACACTTTCTTTATCCACTCATCTGTCAATGCACATTTATTAATAGATTGTTTCCACACTGTGACTACTTTTAATAGAGCTTCAGTGAAAATGGGAGTGTTGATATTTCTTTGAGATTGTGATTTCAATTCTTTTGGATAAATAGAAGTGGAATTGATGGTCGTATGGTAGTTTTATTTTTTAATTTTTTGAGGAATCTTCATACTGCTTTCCCATTGTAGCTGCACCATTTTGCATTCCCACCAGCATTGTGAAAGAGTTCCAAATTTTCCACGTGCTTGCCAATGTTTATTATTTTCTTGTGTAGATTAATGCTTTTCTTTAAATTTGGAAAGTTTTTGGCCATTATTTCTTCAAATGTTTTTTCTCTTTCTCTCTCCTCTCCTTTTGATATGACCATTGCACATATGTTGGTGTGCTTAATGGTGTCTCACATTTCTCTGAAGCTGTTTATTTTTCTTCATTTTTTTCTTCCCTCTGTTTTTCAAGTGGTGTAATCTCTATCGTTCTATCTTGAGCTTTGTTGACTTATTTGTTCTGCCAGATCCAATTCACTGTTGAACCCCTGTAATGAAATTTTCACTGTAGTTACTGTGTTTTTAATTCTTTAGTTTGCTGTGGTATGATTTGCTTGTTTGATTTTTTTTAACTTTAAATTTTTATTTGCTTAATGATTTGGCTGACCTAATTTTGTAAAGTCTATTTCCTTAGTGCAGCCTCTAATTTCCCTGCTTAGGTTGTTTTCCCTTATTTTTTTCTCTTAGCCTGGATAACTTGATATTACCCTGGGGTCAGCATCAGCACTAGCTACTTAATTGGTCAAAGGTTCTGCTTGAGCCTCCTTGGCCAGTTAATTTTTCCCACTTCACCAGTGGATGTGTGTTTGGCTTGGAGGCTTGTTTTCCCAGGCCAGGGACTTTGGCACCACGTTTAGTCAGGAACTAGTAGTTAGGAGTTTTTCTAACTGATTGCTGCTGAGGAAGTACAACCTTGAACATGCGCACAGTCTTTCAGATGGCCAGGGATGAGTCTGAATTTTTAAAATTCTGGCCTCCTAGGAGTCACTTCTGGGTCAGAGGAGTTTATTTTTCAGTTAATATTTGGTTGAAGGTCGCCCTGAAGCCCTTTATGCAAGTGAGCCTTCCATCCTGTTTTGGGTTTTCCTGCAGTTCAGAGAGTACTTACATGTCTGCCCCATGTCCAATTCTGATTTCTCCTGACTGGGTAAGGCCTACTGCACAAATAGAGCCTTCTTGACCCATGGACTTGGCTGTGGTCTCAACAGGGCTCTTTGGCTTTCTCATTCCTTGGTTCACTCTATAAAACGAATGGCTGCTCACTGTTCTGCTTGTATCATGGAGCTACTAGCCTCCTCTTAACTAAATGTTCCTCCTAGATAGCTCTTGTTTTTCCATGACACCCTTAGACATGGAGTTCAGTTCCAAGTAATGTTAATCTTCTCAGGAACTGTTCTAGAGCTTTTTCTCCTGTTGGCCTATCTGTCCGGACAGAACCCCCATACCACTGCCGCTGAATTGAAGGTTGGGCCCTGCTTCTCTCTAGATGACCTCCTTCTTTAGGAGTGGGCACTCGGTGGTGAGTGGTAGCCCCTGGTCTAGACATGCCACTCCTGGAGCGGAAACTCTGACCTCTGAGTGAGCTGTAGTGGGTGTAGCTGGGACCCCAGGCATTCCTCCAGTCTGTCATACCTGGGACAGCGTTTGTGCTATGCAGATGGTGACTGGATGAGAAAGGAGACACCTGGTCCTCTCAGGGAAGCCTCTCTGGAGCAGAAGTCCTGCAGTACGTGGCTGGGGGTGGGGACTGGGTTGAGGATGAGAAATGAAGGCAGCCTGTTTCTCCTGGGACTGAGCACTAGGGGCAGAGGGAGTCCTGTTTCTTAAAGTGCTCCTGGAACATGGCCGCGGAAGAGAGGGAGTTGTGGCTCAAATGCCACCCCCCCACATATCTTTCTGATATTTAGTAGATTTTCTTGAAGGAATGTTTCTTCATTTGCTGTGTGCCATGAGGACAGTTTCCAGAGACCTTAAATAATTGGTTTAATAATTTTGACCACTTAAATAGTTGTTTTGCTGGTGAGTTTCTTACTCACTTATGCTAGAAGATTCGCCTATTTTACATTTATAATAGATTGCTAGATTTAGTTTTTATGTGTGTGTGTGTATATATATATATATTTCACGTATGTGAAGAGTAAAATTGGTCAGTAATTTTTCCTTATGTTACTGTCCTTGTTTAGGTTTGGTATCAAGGTTTAGTTTAGCTTATAGGATGGTTTGGGAATGTTTCTTCTTTTTCTGATCTGTAGAAAAGCTTGTATATGCCTGTCTTTTCCTTGAAATTTGCTTGAAATTTGAAACCAAGTGTGTTTAGTCTCTCTTTGTATGGGGATGTGTAATTTTAACCATTGATTATGTTTCTTTTTTTAAAAGCTATTGATTAAATTTCTTAAAGGTTATAATTTTTCAAAAATTTTTATAATTCAAAAATTTTAACAATTTGTAAACATTATTTTATTGTTAGTGTTGGTGTGCTGTTTTTCTCAGAATGTATTCATTCTATTTTTCAAAAATGTTGAAAAAAAGCAGTTTGTTGTATCCTCTATTATTATTTCTATCTTGGCAGTACCTGTAATTTTTTCCATATATTGTTTACTTTTTTGATCAGTCTTGTGAGAGTCATTAAGTTTTAAGACACAAATTTGTCTTTATTCTATCACTTTAAAAATATTTCATTAGGTTTTCTTCTCTATCTTCCTGCTGTTTACCTGTCTTCTTACTTCTAGCTTCCTTAGAATTATTCTCTTGTTTTTAAATTACTCCTGAACTCACTAAGTTTTAGCCATTTTATTTTCTAGTAAGAAGATTTCAGGCTGTAAATTTAAATTTATCTGCCTTTGACTACTACTTTAGCTTCATCTCACAGTTTCTAGTGTGGTATTTTTATATTATCAAACTATTTATAATTTCTATTTTATTTTCTTTAATCCTTAAGCTATGAATAAGTATATTTTTGTATTTGATGATTTTTATTGATCTCCAAGGTTCTTGACATTCTCCTCTATAATTTCTAATGTACTGGATTAGATTTCTATGTTAGATAATTGTATTTTCAATTATCAAGTCTTCTTTTGGTTTATCTTATTGCTTCTAATTTTCTTTCAATATTTCCTATCTGTTCATTCATTATAAGCCTATGTTCTTTTTTTAATCAATTAATTTATTTTAGTTGGAGATAAGCGTATGTTCTTTTACAGACCTAAATACAACTATATGACTGCTTCAGAATTTTTACCTGTTAAGCCCAACACCTGGGCTCCCATTGTATGCCTTTTATTTTGAGTGTTGTGAAAGATATCTTGCAGATTCTCTGGCTTCTATTCTGTCCCTCTGAAGAGTATACAGTGAGTTCAGCTCCAGACTCATCTTCCCCGCAGTGAGCAACAACCGAAAACCCTGAATGTTTGAGACTTAGCACGACTGCTTTAAATCTGTCACACATGGGCAAATTTAAGGGATCAGCCAGGTTTATATGGTTCTGTCACTTTCCAGCTGCTGTGGTTGTTTCAAACTCTGTGCTCTCAACTTGGAAGACTGTAAATTTCTCTCTGAAGTTCAGCTCCCTCTTTCACTCTGTAGCTGTGTTTTCTCATTGTTTTGTTGTTTCTCTAGTGTGAGTTCATGTTTCTGGGACTTTGTGGGAAATCACTGAGGCCTGACCTGAGGTCAGGTCTTTTTAGAAAAGATTTCAGTTAGTTTCTACCAGGATCTTGGGACCACCAGCAACTTGTGTCTGCTTTAAATTGAATATTTGCCTTGCCTTTTGTACCAGGCACATGGTATAAGTTTGGATCATAAATACAGGTGAATTCTGGGTTTATAACTGTGCATCGTTAGAGAGACTTTTTTTCTGTAAACCAGAGTTAAGAGCAGACAGAAACATTTGCTTGCTAAGGTTTTCTTTTGATCTGTGTTTACAAGGTTGATTTTTAAAAATGCTTTCATTAAGTGTGTAACTTTTTGTGGGTCTTGAATTTATTCAGGATCTCTAATCCACATTGGATCCAGATCTTTGTTTTCTGTTGCCTGTAACAGGCACTTAAAACCAAACTATAGGTCACCGGGATCAATAGAAACCCACAGAATAGCCGCTGACTGAAGTGCTAGCTTACCTTTCACTATCACCTGTAAGGAATTTCCCTTGTTTTCTGGTAAAATTTTTATTACCTGTTTCTAGATGTTTTGTGACGGAAGGGTTTTAGGGTAATTGTCCCATTGAGTGCTGGAAGTATACATTCACCAAGTAAAATCCTAGTTATCAGTGTATTATCAGAGTACTTAAAAGAGTTATTCAAGTGAAGAATATATGCATGCTTAAGGTTGTGAAATAAAACCTGACTACAATTTTATTCATGCAACATATTTCTAATTGAGAACCACTAAAGAAATCTATTCTTTCACTGACAGAATTAATGGAAATGAAACATTTTTTTGTTTTAATAGTTTTTGTTAGGTAATTGGCATTACTTGTAAGCTATACTTAAAAGATATATTTGTATATCTTGTAATTAATTGTGACAGTGGTTTATCTGAATTTAGATGATGATAAATTTGAGAGTCATTCTCAATAAGGACTGAAAGAAAATTTACTGGTGTTACTGTTTGGCACTTAAGTTTTTTTGTATGTTCCTGTAAGAATCAATTCTAGTAATATATGTGAAAACTGATAGTCACATATCTTTTAGTCATTGCTGATAAAGGGTAAAAGGGTGAGAAAATTAATGAAATGTGTCCCATACCTTGGATGTACTGCAATCTATTAGAAAAGATAAGTGCAAAGGAGGTAATATAGCACAGTATGGTTTCATGCCATCCTAGATGTACATTAGGAAGTCTGAGGAGAAAGGTTTTAGGGCAGTCTGAGGAAACTTCATAAAAGATGATGATATTTGCATCAGTTTTTGGAAGATGCAGATGACACCACCCTTATGGCAGAAAGTGAAGAGGAACTGAAGAGCCTCTTGCTGAAAGTGAAAGAGGAGAGTGAAAAAACTGGCTTAAAATTCAACATTCCAAAAATGATGCTCATGGCTTCCAGTTCCATCACTCCATGGCAAATAGATGGGGAGACAATGGAAACAGTGACAGACTTTATTTTCTTGGGCTCCAGAATCACTGCAGATGGTGACTGCAGCTATAAAATTAAGAGACTCTTGCTCCTTGGAAGAAAAGTTATGACCAACCTAGATAGCATATTAAAAAGCAGAGACATTACTGTACAGACTAAGGGCCATCTAGTCAAAGTTATGGTTTTTACAGTAATCATGAATGGATGTGAGAGTTGGACCATAAAGAAAGCTGAGTGCTGAAGAATTGATGCTTTTGAACTGTGGAGTTGGAGAAGACTCTTGAGAGTCCCTTGGACTGCAAGGAGATCCAAACAGTCCATCCTAAAGGAAATCAATCCTGAATATTCATTGGAAAGACTGATGCTGAAGCTGAAGCTCCAATACTTTGACCAACTGATGTGAAGAACTGACTCGTTGGAAAAGACCCAGATGCTGGGAAAGATGGAAGGCAGGAGGAGAAGGGACAACAGAGAATGAGATGGTTGGATGCCATCACCGACTCAGTGGACCTGAGTGTGAGCAAGCTCCGAGAGTTGGTGATGGACAGGGAGGCCTGGCGTGCTGTGATTCATGGGGTCACAAAGAGTCGGACACTACTGAGCGACTGAACTGAACTGAACTGAAGGAATATAAGACATAAGCCCAACTTCTTGAAGTTTTGTGGCAAATAGTAATGACAAAGAAGTAGTTGTCATTATTTGTAGTTCAAGACAGTTTTACGTACAACTAATGATACCTTTGTTTTAATCTCTTATGTTATATATCAGATGTTGTCTTTTAGAAATATGTAACACTATAGGAAAGAAATAATAGTCATGCTTTCAATTATTTAAAACATTCTTCACCTTTGTCATATAAAATCTTTGAGGCCAAGGAGGCTTCTTCATTAATGGGGCTAAAGTCAAGGTGAAATGTTGTGTTTTTATTTATTTTTAAAACATTTTTGGCCAGACCCCACGACATGTGATCTTGACCAGGGATCACTCCCTTGCCCCTGTATTGGAAGATAAAGTTTTAACCACTGGACCACCAGGGAAGTCCCTTGTGTTTCTATTTAAAGTTGTCTGAGTAATCATTTAAATGGTGTATTGACAATATACATTTTTCATTAAAATTACTCATATAAAGGAAATTACTCATTTTGAGTAGGCAATTTGATTTTGAACATAAAGCTGTAGCATTAAAGTACTACTAGAGACAACATCCCTAATCCAGCATCCCCTTTAAAATATAGGGGGAATATGAGGGGCCAGAATTGGTTTTCCTAGATTACACTGCTAGTTTTCTATCAGAACTGATACTAGATGTCAAGTGTCAGAACTTTGGATCCATTTTTTTTTTTGTTTTACATTTTCCATGTCCACAAAAAATGGTCTGCAAAGACTTTTTTTTTTTTTTTTTTTTTTTTAAGCAAGGACATTCTTTATGATTACTACTAGTAGTTTGAAATTTACAAGAATGATTTTTGATATTTTATTGTATTCTAGTTATTTGAAAATTAGTAAAATGCATAAGTTTATATAGCCATTATCTTTTGGCTATAGTATTTGAAATGTAGAATGCGGAATACTCATTTTTCTCTCCACAGAAATGGTTTTTCTTTACTAAAGGATCACTTATTGGTGATTTAGTGTCATTTATTTGTGATTTAGTATCACTATTGGTGAATTTAAGTTTCTTTAATTTCTTGGTATTGTTATTTCTGTGTCCAACTTGATTAATTCTGTTTTTAACAAAATTATATCATGAAGTTTAATAATAAGAGGATTTTTCTTGTGAAAATAGTTATTTCAGAAATCTGTCAAATTACATTAGCAACCCTAAATTCTGAACCTTATCAGAATATCCTTTAGCTAGGTATATTTTTTTTTAAATATATATTTTTTTACAACTGAAGACTCTTCTGACCATAAGATCATTTAGATATAATACATATCAATAGATATACTTGGCCAATAATCATATAATGGGGTACATAAAAAGGTTAAGGACTTTGCATAGTAACACTTGACTTCTCTGTGGTGTTGGCAAAATCTGAAAATTGACTTGAACAGAAAGAAGTCAGTGTATTCCAACTAAGTCACCTTATTCCATCTACATTGGAGAAATTGTAAAATGCATATATGGTTCAATTCATCAAAAATATAAGCGTTACAAATGGAGTTTTCCATTGAGAATAAATATTTCGTTTTGGTCTGACATAAATCCAAGGGACCCTGAAAAAAAAAGATTAATATAATTTCTCAGTCACTACATCATTAATATTTTATGTATAAATAGAAATTCATAAAATGAATTTAAGTGACAAATTATGTACTATAACATTTATTTACTACCAAGAAATTTGGAGATTACATAGTGAGGAGTTGAGATTAAAATGTTTACAACCAAGAGAATTAATTGAAATTGATAACTGTTGTAGATGGCTACCATTATTGCTGTTAAACTTGCAAGTTGGAATAGGTGGGCTTGATCTTTTGCACACAGAAAAGTTCATAAAAACTGCTTTTAATTGACTTTATAGTATTTCTTGGTAAATCGTGCAGTAGGTGGTTATAAAATTCATGTGAACTTTTATGTATACAAATGTCAGATCACGTACAGGTTTCATTAATTATATATAGTTTAAACTTCCAACAATAAAAACAGAAGCCAAAAAATTAAATACAATAAAAAATGAAATATTTATTCATTTGGCTCAATAATGACATAGCTCACCATTCTTTTTAATAATAGCAATTCCCTGCATGCAGTTCATCAATACACTACAAGTAAATAGTTGTGTAAAAGGAATTAACATTACTCTTTTGGTTTGTGCAAAAACAAAAATTTATATCATGTTAAGTAATTGCACAACTTTGCCACTATGTTCATGGCTAAAAGGGACGTAGCCCAAGTTATATCTCTGATAGCTTTAGTGCAGCAGGAATTAAAAAAATAAGACTAGTCTGCATAAGCAAATACTACAAAAGTTGAGTTAAAAAAAAACCTTCCATGAATAAAGGGTTATATTGAGGCAACCATAGTTGGTAGAAAATGACCTAGGTTTGAATATTTGACCAATGTATATCCTACTGGAATGATAGAAAATATATTATAACAAAGAAATCCACAAAACCCATTGTCTAACTTTTAGGAAATTATCCATTGAAAAGTCTAATGGATTCAAAAGTTTGGAGTTGTGATTAAAAATAAAAAGCAAAAGCATAAAGTAAAATAAATTGCCATGTCATCAACTTGAAAATAATTATCTTATGTATAAAATGCAGCAAATAAAATTGATCATATTTTTACATTATTTATATTTAAACAAGTTTTGGACATATTTTTAGCAAAATACGAAGTATATGTTTTGACAGTAGGCAGTATGCAGTGTGTTTCCTCGAATCTAGAGAGACACCATATGACACTCAAACTGAATTAAAAATGGAAAAGGAAAAGTGCTTTTAAATAACTGCAAGCTATTCTGCTTGACTTACTAGACATAGAGCAGGTTGAAATCACTCTACTACCAGCATGTGACTTCTAACCAAGACTTGTGAAGAATGGATTGTGTAAAATAGAGCAGCATAGGCAATTAACATGCATTAGTGATAGTCTTCAAACTATTTATGTTTAATGAATGGTGCAGGATACATCCCTGTTGGAAGCTTGCAAAAGACACATATACTGTGGTACATATTTGATTTAATAGGAGTTGTTTATCAGGAGATATATATATATGTGTGTGTGTGTGTGTGTGTGTGTATATATATATCTGCAAATATGCGCCCACAGGATAAAATAACTATTTACATAACAGAGGGTGTGTTTAATTGACATAAAATGTCAGCTTTGCTGAGAGCAGAAGATGGCAAAGCAATACTGCAGCAGAAAGTGGAACAACTATTCTAAAGTGATGCTTTAGATATACTTTTCTAGAACAGATTTATTAGATTACTTTTTTGGGGAAAGCATTTAACCAAAATTAAATATAGTGCTCTGGAACTTAGAATAAAATTTGCACTTGCTGAAACAGAATACTTTGCATAAAAATAATCCTTTAAAAATTAGAGGAGACTTTACAGGCACATAACTGTTTAGATATAAACAAATGTAGACTAAAACACTTTCAAAATTAAAGCCGTCTAGAAAATGGAAGTACCTGATAGTGTTAGAATTTTTTTCTGGTTTTGAGCAAGAATTTCATCTCTTGGGCAAAGCTCTTGTCTGATTTGAGAAACTTATGGAGTAGGAATACAGGGCTCTTATATTCTTTTTTCTCAACCTAAAGCTCATTTACAAAAATAGTGACGTAGTATTATGAATAAACTATGAATTAGCGACCAGGGAAATCCACTAGAACAAATTTTGTAAAAATATGGCAGATGTGGAAGTTAAAAATAGAGTAGATGCAAGTACTGTACTAAAAGTGTTTGGTGTGGTTACAATGATCACTTTGCACAACTATCCCTATGGTCTAGGTAGCCATTGAATTTCTCCTCAGCAGTGTCAGCTGGTAAAGATAACAGTAACCTCCTGTCAGTGTTGATACCCTGACTCACAGAGCTGTAGTGATGGAGAGGTCACTGTCTTGTTATAGGCACTGACCATGAGTATTTGTTAAAACAGTCAGTTTGGCATAGACCTCCTCTGGGAGTTCAGTTGACATATAAACTTTACCTTCTTAGGCTGTAAACAATTGATCACAAAGATAATTCTTTGTTTCTTTTTCTTTTTTTTTTTTTTACTTTTGATTTTCCCTGACCTCTTTCCCTTTGCTTTCTTTTTCTGGTTTGTCTTTCTCAAATTTTTCTTTGTCTGGCTTTGTTACACTATCATAGGAAGGAGGAGAGGTGGTAGAGGAACTCCCATCTGTTTTTTCTGGGGTGGAGTTCCCGTTTAATTTGTCAATAATCATGTCATCTTTTATAGGTAAGTCAATCCTCCCTTTGATCGCCTCTTTGTTATACTCATTCACTACCTTCTTTAACCTTTGCTTTAAAAGATAACACCTGAAATTACGCTGAATGATAGCCGCAGACACCTCCTCTTGTTTGCGTTTCAGAGTGGTTGTGATGGGCTCATAGGAGACTTTGGAGGGGTTCGATGCCATGAACCGATCTTCCATCTGGATTCGAAGGGCATCCATCTCTCCACTCTCACCCAAAACACGCTTTGTAAAGGCAAATAAGATGTCGAGGCAGTGGATCCTGTCCCCACTGACCATGGGCAGGTCCATGGCAATGAGCTGGACTTTGTTTGGTTTTGCTATGAGAAGAGGAGGATCCAGGGCCGCTGCAAAATCAGAGAGCTTGGAGAACTCTATGAACTGGGTGGCATCAGGATCAAACTTCTCCCAAACCTCGTAGAACATCTCAAAGTCGTCCTCACTCAGGGGCTCTGCGCTTTCTTCAGTAGCAACACTGAAGTTCTCCAGGATGACAGCGATGTACATGTTCACCACGACCAGAAATGATATGATGATGTAACTGACGAAAAAGAAAATCCCAACAGACGGGTTTCCACAGTCTCCCTTAACTGAGCTGCCAGGGTGAATTGTGTCAGGGTCACAGTCCGGTGGTGCACTGTTGAGGATAGGTGCTAGCAATCCATCCCAGCCAGCAGAGGTGGTAATCTGGAACAGGCAGATCATGCTGTTGCCAAAGGTCTCAAAGTTGAACATGTCATCAATTCCAGCTTCTTTTTTAACATAGGCAAAGTTGGACATTCCAAAGATGGCATAGATGAACATGACCAGGAACAGCAGGAGGCCGATGTTAAACAATGCAGGAAGGGACATCATCAAAGCAAAGAGCAGTGTGCGGATTCCCTTAGCCCCTTTGATCAGACGCAGGATTCGGCCAATCCTGGCAAGACGGATCACTCGGAACAAGGTAGGGGACACAAAATATTTCTCTATCAGCTCAGCCAGAAACATACCTATGGAAAAATACAGAAAACCGCTAAACAGTGAGTATGTGTTCATAGGCTTATATGAATGCTTTTTCTTTGTGAGGTTATTGAAAACAACAAATTTGTCATGAGTATAAATCTTTAGTATTTGGATCCACTTCCTAACATTACCAATGAAAGAGTATAGAGTTTTATTTAATAATTCTATAATGTCATAAACCGATATGAACCCTTGCAAAATCCTATAAATTAAATAATCTCGTATGGAGATTTCGTATGGAATATTCGTATTGGAATATTTTATGGAATATTAAGTATGGAATTTTCGTATGGAATATTCGTATGGAATTTTAAGACTGCTGCTACTGCTAAGTCACTTCAGTCGTGTCCGACTCTGTGTGACCCCATAGAGGGCAGCCCACCAGGCTCCCCCATCCCTGGGATTCTCCAGGCAAGAATACTGGAGTGGGCTGCCATTTCCTTCTCCAATGCATGAAAGTGAAAAATGAAAGTGAAGTCGCTTGGTCGTGTCCAACTCTTGGCGACCCCATGGACTGCAGCCTACCAGGCGCTTCCATCCATGGGATTTTCCAGTCAAGTGTACTGGAGTGGGGTGCCATTGCCTTCTCTAATTTTAAGATTACATACTCCCAATTACAAAGAATAGTTATCCTCATATATGAAATGTTTCAACAGCAAACAAAGACTGTTTCTTAAATCTTCAAATATATTGCTTTCTTTTTGAATACTGTCATTTTTCAATTAGTGGAAAATGACCAAGAGTGTTGAACTTTAGATCTGTACGCATGATAATTCTCAGATCTAATTTCCATGTTACACAGGTGGTAGGCTCTGGGGGATTTTTTCAACAACTATACTTCTCGGTAAATAAACCATTCTTACCTACGATGGAAAGAATCACTACCACAAAATCAAAGATGTTCCAACCTATGGTGAAGTAGTAGTATCTGAGAGAGATCAATTTCAGCACAAATTCTCCAGTGAACAGGATAATGAACACAAGGTTGATTCGGGACAAAACTAGAGTCATATATTTGCTCTGGTCATCAGTTTCTACCATCATGGTGACCATATTGAGACAGATAAGGATCATGATACTGATATCAAAAACTTGTCTGGTTACAAAATCAAAGACCATTCCTTGGAATTTGTTCTAGAAAGAGAGAGAAAACGAGAAGGTTAATATGCATATTTCATAAATAATGATCCATAAAATTGCAGATGAAGTCCTTCTGTATATGGCCCACTGGATGTGTACCCTTCTCACACTACCTGAAACAAATCTGTTAAAAAAAGAGAAGGAAATGAAAAATGTCATATGACAAAAGCAAAGCATAATTGTTTTATTTAGATTCTATGAGAAGACAAAGCTGAATGACATAAATTGGTGGCAACTGGCTGATAATGTGCATGGACCTTGCTTGATTTTACTAACTGGTAATTTTTACAAAAAATATAACAACTAACAATGAAGATTTACAAAGTAGGTTAATGTAGACAGACTTTTAGATGGAAAAATGTGCCAGTTGATTTATCAACACTTTAGGAATTTTGAATTATGTCTTATTTCTGTCTGTCCATGATCCAAAATATCAGTCATTTTTTATTTAATTCTGCTTCTTCTAACAATAATACTTAAATGACATTCAGTAAAGTAGGTTTATGTCCTTTTGTGTATCCTGCCCTACTTCCTCCCTCCCCTCCCTTCCCTCCTGCCCCACCCCTGCACCCTCTTAAAAATTATGCAAAGTGAAGTCATTTATAAGATTCATGAGACTTTGTCAAGTCCTAGTTCAGCAATTATAGGCTTTGTGACTTTGGGTACAATATATACCTTCTTTGGGTCTTAGTTTCCTGTTCCTTACCCATCTAAGAGGATAGATAATTTAGAATACAACTCTGTGGACATAATACACCATCTTTATGTCTTTGCACTATAATGAAGCTCTACAGGGTATGCATTCTAGATAAATCATTCGTGTGTGTGTGTGTGTGTGTGTGTGTGTGTGTGTATGCTGAAACCGATACTATTTTGATGACACCCTTTCCTTTCTAAGTAGGTGAAAAATTGTTTTCTGTTCATAACAATGGAGAGAACAAATTGCACAGAGGGAGGCCCTGGGTGTTAAATGGGAGGTTTTAAGTTCATCTGCTTAAAAGGACAAGAGGGGGCCATGTAACAGATCAGAGAGGGAGAGAAGGGTGCACTCTTGGCAGCAGTAGGTGGCAGCAGGAGCATGAGCTTGCTTTGGGAGCAGTTACTGGGAACTCTGACTTGGAACTTTTCAACTGACAAGTAAAGAACACTGCCTCATTTTTAGGAACTTAGTAATTCATAGAGTGTAGTAATTGCAAATTGTGTTATACAATATGTACTTTACAATTAGATCACAGTATATATATTGGTGATATCACCTAATATGTTCTGAACCAGCACTGCCCAGTTTCATCATATGGAAATAGGGCTTTGGAATGTTCAAGGAGATGAGTAATTCTTACTGCAGGCCGAGGTATGGGTTTCTGAGGTTTCTTAGACCCAAGTTTCTTCATTGCATTGTAGTATTTTTTCTGTTCCTCTGTCATAAAGATGTCTTGACCTCCAAAGTAAAGACATAGTAGAAAACTGGTTACAATCCAGCCTGTATTACAGCAATACTTTAACAAAAATAATTCTGAGTCATTCCTTTAATCCTTCTTTTCAATTTTTAAATGGATCTTACCCTACTTCATATAGATATATCCTGCTTTTTGGTTTTATGTGAAATTCTGAGTACCTTAACATTATGTAAAACCCATAATCACATAAAACTGTGATTAGTACAGGATTCTAATTTGATAATATTATGTTTAGAAGGAGGCTCAGGGGTCTCAAATATGTTTTCATTAAGGAAAAAATTCTTAGTTCATTTCAGTGTTGACAGCTTTATTTTTTTATTCAACACTTTTTGAGCACTTGCTGTGTGTAAGACAATGTACCCAGTATCAGAATTACATAGATTTACATCTACATGTATCTATATGCATCTATATATAAACAGATAAAACAACCCGTCACTGCAGAGATAACAATAAACTCCAGGATTCAGAAACAGGCTTTATATAGGGGAGCAGTTCAGATGTTAAACAATCTGCCTGCAATGCAGGAGACCCAGGTTCAATCCCTGGGTTGGGAAGATTCCCCTGGAGAAGAGAATGGCTGCCCACCCCAGCATTCTTGGCTGGGAGATCCCATGGACAGAGGAGCCTGGCGGACTACAGTCCATAGTGTTGCAGAGTTGAACACAACTGAGCTAGTAACACGCTTAAGCTAGACCTTAAGCTAGAGTATGATTAAGGGTTTGCTGGACAAAGCATTTTAGGGGGAAAAAATATGCTGTGTAAAGTGACAGGGAAAAGAGCATACCTTGTTCAGAAAAGGGCAGAAAATCCATGGAGCTGTGTGTGTAGCAGTGATAGTGTTAATGGTGGGTGGGTGGTTACTGAGGAGGAGGGAAGTGAATATAGAAAGTGTGTAGGAGAAGATGAAGCTGGAAGACTGGGTGGAGATAATTCCTGAAAGGCTCTGTAAGCAAGGGTAAAGCATTGAGGCCCACTGGATGTTTTGAGGCAATATGGTCATATTTCTAAGTCAGAATGACACTATAGCAGATCTGCAGAGGATGAACCTGGAGAGGAGCCACCAGTTAGAGGCTGGAATCCTCTGCAGTTGAACTGACCACATAGTGAATGAAAAAGAATATAAAAATGACCTAAGTTGGTCATGACTATGAGTGTCCTGGTTATTGGGATGTAAAAAAACAAAATCTCAGAATGGAGAAAGGTGAGAGCTGAGGAATACTTATCTTCTTTTTCTGTTGGTTGAAGTTATCTATGATGACACCAATGAATAGATTCAGAGTGAAGAATGACCCAAAGATGATAAAGATGACAAAGTATAAGTACATATACAGATTTTCTTCATATACAGGCTGAAGTTTAACCTAAATAATATTGAAAATATTAAATAACATTTAAAAACACAATAAATACTTGGGCTAAACTAAAAATTTGGTGAGTGTTGTTACTTTCTATAGAGCTGTTTTTTGCCTTGACCTGAGATATTGTTCTGCAAAAGCAGTTCTTTTTTTCAAATTAGCATGACCTGGTATAATCTGCCTGCAATGCAGGAGACCCAGACTCCATCTCTGCATCAGGAGGATTTCCTGAAGAAGGGAATGGCTACCCACTCCATTATTCTTGCCTGGAGAATTCCAAGGAGTGAGGAGTCTGGTGGGCTCTAGTCCATGGGGTCGCAAAAAGTCAGACATGACTGAGTGACAAACACTACTAGTATATTGAAAGTTTGTAATTTTTATGATTGTTCTTAAATCTGTTTTTCCATTGGGGCTTACCTGTACATATTCTTTAGAGTAAACAACAGTGGTATAAACAAGGCAAACATTTTGAACCTACTGTTTGTCTTACTATAATTTTTTTTTTTCTGCAGTATTTTCAACTTGGGTTTGGAGTTGAAACCCAAGATAACTCCTTATCTTGGAGATAAGGCTTTAATAACAGAACATCGACTTCTAAGAGGAAAATTCGGCATAAACAGATGTGTGCTGAGGAACTATTTTTATTTCTGTTTTCTAAATTGAGTTTCCCTGAAACTTGCTTACTTTTATCATGATATTTTTGGAAGCCGCTTCACGGACTCTGATTTATCATACTCTCCAGGGATGGGGGAGACTAGTTCCTTCCCGCCTGAGCAGTTTTCCCAACCTTAAGAGTCTCATTTACTGGACTGACCTGACTGACCTGTTATTAGATATATAACAGACATATATTAACCAAAGTATCATTTACATGGAAGTGAACTGGCTTAAAAAGAGAATCTCTACATGCAGTTGTAAATGTTCTGATGGCTTCTAATATAATATTCTGGGCCTTTCAGTTAAATTATCACAAATGTTCACTATGGAAAAATCTAGTAACTATAAATAGTATTTGAGTGATACTTACATCTCGTGAATCAACAGCTGCATACATAATGTCCATCCAGCCTTTAAATGTGGCCTGTTAAACAACATATATTTGAATTCTGCATAAAAACCTAATCCAACAGTATGCATTTTACCATATGAAAATATGATAGTTATTAAAAATAATTTTTTGTATAATATTTTGAAATACTTTACAAAGAGGCTGGAATCCTCTGCAGTTGAAATTTCAATGAAACTGAAATTGAATAGTATTTTATTTCAAAACTGGAACTCGTTTTGTCTTGGAAGGTATTCTATTTTTTTCTGCGCTAACATTTAACTAGATGAATCTCAGTCTCAAATCACTTTCAGAAGCTAAGCTCTATCATTCAAACCTCTGGTGTGTTTAAGCACTCAACTGTTTTGGTTAATTTCTTGATTAGTTAATATATTGTGAATTAAGTCAAAATAATTAAATATTACACATTTTTGAAATCTACGCCAAAAGATTTGCATTTCCATACCTAATAGATCTAAACCCTGATGATGTTGATACTTAATTATCTGGCTAATAATCTATACATTTAATTAATTACTACTATATATATTACTATTTTAATACAGAAAATTGCTTCTTTGGCAATTATTGGTACAGAAAACTAAAAATGGTAATAGCGCAATAACAATAATAGAATAAGAAAAAAACAGGAAGCAGAAATATGAAATCATATTAAAACACTAACAACTGAACACGGGGGGAAATATATTAAAATCACTGCAAGATATCTTCTTTACAGTCAAGTCAAGCTGATAGTACAGCTATTAGTGTACAGCTGTTATCATCAGCTACTTTTGTGCTGTCAGATATTAATCACTCAGAGAACATCAGAGAAATGATTTACTTGAAATCTTTTTCAAAACTCATACAGTAGGTACTTACCACTTGAAGCAGTGCAAGATAGCCAGCTCCAACATTATCAAAATTTACTTTCACATTTTTCCACCGAGCTTTCTTGCCAAGAGCCTGACAGTCACTCAAATTGTTAACTTCACTAACATCAAACATGTTACCCGTTGTCGTGTTTACACAGTGGTAGAACTTGCCAGCAAACAAATTCACACCCATAATGCTAAAGATCAGCCAGAAGATGAGACAAACCAACAGCACATTCATGATAGAGGGAATTGCTCCAACAAGAGCATTCACAACGACCTAGAAGAGGAGATAAGGATAAGGCAGCTTACAAATTGTTAAAATGGAAACCATTTCTTCGATTATATAGTTAACATAAAATGGGTGTTTAATGAGTTAAATAAAAATCTAGGTGGACAAGTTGTTTCTTCCGATATTTTCTAGAACATATTCAGTAAGGGAAAACAGACAGTGACACAACTAAAAAGCTAAAGGATTTAAGGAAAGCAAAATATTCCAAAGTATGAAAAGAAATAAACAAAAACCTGATAGAGTAAGATGGAGTCAGAAAATGTTTGTATGCTGGGGAAAAAAAGAAAAAAAATGTATTAAATACCAACAGAAGAAGTAATCATCATTCAGCAATTCATTTTAATTTTCAAAGGTATTAATGAGTAATTGGTGGTTTGAAAACATGGTTAAACAAGCCCACTACAAAGAAACAAAGTAATGATAATGCCTTAAATCTATGTCCCCAGATTAAGCTAATTTTTGATGATGATGAAGAATAGTATTAGGAATTTGCAAGGTCATTTTTTCCCATACTAATTACTAATTTTTTAAAAAGTAAATTAAGATGGGAAATAATATGGAATTTATCTCTGGACATAAAAGTACTGAACGTATTCCCATTATTATTGTTCCAAATCTCTTAAAGGTTTACTTCGGGGCACTCGTTACTTTACCAACCCAGGCCAACCTATTTGATGAAGGAGAAGTTCCATCACCTTTCCTCTAATTAAATTCACAAGAGATTAATATGTATTTTCAAATCTCTATCAGTTTGTGTGTTTTCTTATCTAATTAACCTGTTTTATCTAATTAATTAAAATTGGGACTATTTTGTTAAGCACTTATAAGTGAAACTATTGTTTTAAAATGCTGAAACATTATTTTAGAAATCAACACCAGAGAATTGTAAATTAATATCAAAACTTGAAATCGAAAATTGTAAAAACTTCATATGCTAGTTGAATCTTATTTCTTATAGAAATTGTCATGTATATTATACCAAAACCAGTTTTTTTTGCTCTAAAATTTGTGTAAAATGACCTCACATAAATTTTCTTATCAAGTAAATGCATGGTACCTTTTACCATATTTTATACCTAGAATATTAATTCTGTCATATTATGAGAATTAAAAATGTTAATGTAGAATAGTTTTCAGATTAGAGCAAATTTGGAAGTTTTTAATTTTATTCAGTTGCTGTCTGCCCTCAAAAATGAATTATTGATATGAAGCCATGCAATCAGATGAAGGCTTAAATGCCAGTAATACTAAAAGATTGGTATGGAAAAAGCTTGAAATTACATAATAATTTTTAAAAATTTTATCTTGTGTGTTTATTTCTCAAGTAACAGTGAAGTAAAATTATAATGTAACACTAAGTATTTCCTTGCTTACAGCACATCTGGAGAGTGGTTTCATTCTTCCTGGTGAGTGAATCTCAAAATCAAGCCTTAAGTGTTTTTACTGCTTCAACAAACCACCTCCTAACATAAAAGCCCTATGGCCTAGAAGAAATTCAATATCCATGTGCATTTGCAAGCTGGATTAAACAAAGCTGGCCTTAGTCCTAACTAGTATTTTGAGGGGTGTGGCAAGTAGATGTTAATATTGTGTGCTTTATGTTTAGATGCATTAAATGTACACTAAGGAAGAGAGATGGAGAGGCAACTACAAGTGCTAATGGAAAAAGTGAACCTCGTTCAGAATGCTTTCTTAAAAGGGAGATGTGTAAAACAAACCCCAGGGGTTGCCTGCAATGCTTAGTTAATTATCCTAACCCCTACTTTGGTTGCTTAGGATATACAGATTTTGTTAGAGACTACAATTTAGTGTTGTTTTCTTGCACAAGAACTTTTTATTACCAATATTAATGGAAGAAGTAGAGCACACAAAAATTTCATTACTAGTTATTTTTAAGAAATCAAACTACCTATTGAAAGGAAGAATATCTCCTCCTAGGATAAATGTCAGTAGTAAACAGTCATTATAAAATGTATAAGCAGTGAAAAGAAATAAATGGCAACATAGAGTTTGTAGTTGTGTGGAAACATCCTTGATCTGTTACCAGGAGACCTGGATTCTAGTTTTAGTACTGCCACAATAATTTTTTTGAGGGCCTGTTTTAGTTTCAGGAGGCTAGGCATAGTGATTTTTAGGAATTCCGCTTTGAAATTGTATAATTCTATGAAAAAAGTGTCAGAAGAGTGTGGCACCCCTCTGTATCTAAATCATTACCTACAGTTAATTTTGATATGAATCATCAGAGCTTTTATTCTTCTTACCCTCATGCCTTCAAACCGGGATAAAGCTCTCAGAGGTCTTAAAGCTCTTAATGTCCGTAGGGATTTGATGGCACCAAGTTCTGAGTAGCCAAGAGCATTGGCTACCAAGCTAACCAAAGAAACCTGAAGAAGAAACAAATATCAGTCAGTCCACCAGGAAAGAAACTATTGACTAAAGGCATGAGATGTAATATCTCTTCTTTAATGCCAATCAAACAAAGCTTTAGACATCCCTTGGCAGCCTTCATTCTCTGCATAGTAGTGTGCTCATTTTACCTTTCCAGTCTCATATTAATTGCTTTTCTCACCAGTGAAACTGGAGTCCTTGCCCATTTATGTAGACATCCATAAGGCCCTCCAGTTAGATATTTTACCCATGGAGCCCTTTTCAGCCCAGACGTGGACCACTGATGATTTGAGATTTAATTCAAAAGTCATATCCTTCATAGACCTGTGTTTAACATCATTGATTAATAATCATACTTCATCTCCAAGTTTTTCAGTATCTTGGTTATGTGTATTGCAGGTGCTGACCATACTTCCAGGTCACATTAACTTTTTATGGACTGAAATGAAACATTCATCTTTTAATGTTTCTAATAATACCTGGTTGAATATGCTTTAGTCAGTATATATTAGATAAATAAGCAAAGAAGAAAATATTACCTGCAAAACATTTTATCAGACTACATAGTTTCATAACAATGAAAAATTTTTTAATCTAAACTATTGGACTTATGATTTAGAATACAACACCTCTCATTCAGAGTGATGATATATCTTTCTGATATTTACATAAATGTTAAGTTTTACTTAAATATATGAAAGATTAAAGAAGACGTGTCTTTTTTAGGAGGAAGAAGCACTATTTGCTTTGATTTTCTTTTAATAGGCTGGCTTAGTCGTTTAGTCATGTCTGACTCTTTGCGACCCCATGAACTATAGCCTGCCAGGCTTCTCTGTCCATGGGGATTCTCTAGGCAAGAATACTAGAGTGGATTGCCATGCCCTACTCCAGGGAAGCCAGCATTTATTGAGTGTTGAACATTTACTATATGTTAGGTTCTGTTCTGATGGTCTTACACGTATAAATCTCAAGAAGTAGGTTGTATTACTTTTGCCTTTTCATTGATAAAGAAGTTGAGTTTCTCCCACACCTCTCCTCTTCAAAAAAATAAAAAGATGTACAGGTAGAAAGAGATGAAGTTAGAACCCAAATGATTGGACTTCAAAACCGCATCTTAACCTTTTCCCTCCATTACCAGAAATTCATTCTTAATCTGAACCACAAAACTCAAGAAATGACTTGAGTGATTATCTTCTCATATCTTGTAAGGATTATATAAAGCTAGTCCTTTTCTTGATGCATAGGAGAGAGGATAATTTAGACATCCACTGGATGGCCTCAGGGCCATGGTGTAAAGGTGACACCAAAACCAGAACTGAGACTTTAAGGCAGATGGAGCCACTATCCCCTTATTAGTATTGAACAGAAAAATAAATGACTTGAATGTTAGATTTGACTAGTGGCAGTATAATTTATTGAGCTATTAATTTCTGTCTAGTGTTCACTGCTACAGAAAACTGGGAAGATGGAGAAGGTTATTATTAGAGAACACACAGGCTTCTACATTCTGGACTCATTTGCCTCAGGAAGCATTCACAACTTCTTTAAGTTTCTGCAGCTGCTTCTGAAGACTTATCTTCCGAACCAGGTCCTGAGACCTGGGCATTTAAAGGGAAAGTCAAAGTGTCAGTTGCTTAGTCTTATCTGACTCTTTACGACGCCATGGACTATAGCCTGCTAGGCTCCTCTGTCCATGGAATTCTCCAGGCAAGAATACTACCATTTCCTTCTCTAGGGGATCTTCCTGACCCAGGGATTGAACCCAGGTCTCTTGCATTGGAGGCAGATTCTTTACCATCTTAGCCACCAGGGAAGCCCCATTTAAAGGAAAGGGGCAGGAAATTTCTCAAGACTGTGAAGTAAGGAAGCTTATGCTTTAAAAGGAAAAGAAAGACAATGACTAGAGCCAGGAGATTCTAGAAGGACAGCAAGTTGTGGCTTCAGAGCTGAGAGGCACCACTTGCGTATAACTACCCCATCACACTGGGGTGGCTCTGTGTATTGCTAGAGAAGCTGAACACTAGTGAACCCCTCTTTTTTATGCACCTTATGTCATTTTGTGTAGAACAAAAACTCGTTTTATTGCATTAATTATTGTGAAAAACTTAATATGGTTTAAACTAAATTTTGAAGTTAATTTTAAAGATTTGAAATATTCTTAAAGTTGGAAGATGATGCCTAATGTTGGTGCCTGTGTGCATGCTCAGTCATGTCCAGCTCTCTGCAGCTCCATGGACTGTAGCCCACTGGGCTCCTCAGTTGCTAAGGTGCTGTAAAACTTACAATGATCTTTTCCATTCTTGAGCTGTGTCTCAGAGTAGTCAAATGATTAGTCCAAGAAAAGGTGGCAGGGGGCAAGAACATAACTGGAATTTCTGTTTTCAGGTCCAGTGTGTTTCCCACCTCAGCAACTTCATACCCGACCTTTCAATACAGTGTTTTAGTCTCTTATGCTCAACACAAAAGGCATTCTTACTAAGGTATCCTAAGTGTAACAGAACCTCTTTACCAAAAACTGAATTTTTAATACAAATTTACATGACTCTAGGTACCTTACTGTCCACAAAATATATGAAACTGTCTGTGCTAGAGGCTTCAGGGGGTGGTTTAGTTGTCAGTCACACCTTCCACATTCCAGTGGCAGTTGAGACTGAGAACAAAAGTAATAATGCAGGAAGGAGTTGATGGTTCTGAAGACATTGGAAGTCCTGTGATTGTTTAATGAATCAAGTGATATGACATTGTTTCCCTTGAAAATGGCTAAAGATAATTTTTTTTAACTTCAGTAAAAGCAGTTAAAAGATTAAAACCATAGGATCACCTCCATGCATTGAGATGATACATTTCAGTGCAAAAGCTTGCTTGATTTTTAATTGAGAAATTTAGAAGTGTTTCTATTAAAACCAGAAATGAAAAAAAAAAATGCCAGCTACAAACATTATTTTCCCCCCAACATTATTATTAAACACTCTGTAAAAAGAAATAAGAGCTAAAACAATTGGAAAAGTAGAAGTCATTATTTACATATATGTTAATGTTGACCTAAAAAACCAGAATAAAATGAAAACTATTATAAACAATAATATAATTATTTTAGGTTATGATTGATATATTTTTATATTAATTTTTTAAAGTTTATATGTGTCTTTTGAAACTGCACAAACTTTAAAATATTATAAAGAAAAAACAGTATAAGAATAATCTAAAATATTATTGTTTTAAGAAGAGCAATCAGAAAGGACAAATTCCACCCAATATTAAAGCTAACTATAGGATCTTCAATAATTAAAGCTGTCATATAAATAAACAAAAAAGTGAATGAAACAAATCTAAATTGGACCCAAGGCATACTGGCATACCGAGTTTTAGCATATAGAAAATGGTAGTATTTTAAGTGAGAGGTGAAATAAACAAGGGGGACATTTTGAAATGTTTCAAAATGTTGAAATCATTTTGAGGACAATAGAATTGGAGCTTTACCTCACACCTTACACCAAAATAAGTTCTAGATTGATCAAAAATTAAAACATAAAAATGAATAAAGAAACAAAACTGAAAAAAATTGAGAGAAAAAGCATGAGAAAATGTTTTAATAATCTTAAAGCAAATGGTCTTTATAAGCATAAGAAAAGCCAAAAAGGGGGGAAAAAAAGGCTGATATATTTGACTAAATCAATATGGAAAACCTTTTTACATGACAAAAAAGCTCAAAAGACAAAAGCCCAAGTCGGCAAAATAGTCATACCACATGTGACAAAGTAGTAAACTTCCTTAATGTAAAAAGAAGTCCTACTAATCAGTAACAAAAAGGTCATTAACCGTAACATACAAATTCCCTCTAAACTTTCATTTTAATATATTTGTTTGACCAGCACATTTATTTATTATACTCCTTATTGAAATTCAACTAGAAGAAAAGCAAAAGAATACACAGAGAATGCACAAAGGGACGAGAAGGAAGAAGGTTTTAAAAAGTTCTGGAGTTTAATAAAAAATTAAGTGCACTGGAATGATCACTTTCTCCACAGAGCAAAAGCAGCAGCAGAGACACAAGTGCTTGCAGAAGTAAGTCAGATTTTTCTAGTGGGCTCTGAAAAGGTTCTGGACCTGGAGGCACCATGTTCTCCTAAAACAGGGGGTAATGCATGGCACTGAGAATGGAACTGATTCAAAGTCTCTACATAGGGAAGCTGGGCATTCTTGACTGCCTTCATCCACTTCTCCCCAGCTCTGCTAGAGAGCAGAATGGAGTAATACTCTTTTGTGGCTTACAAAGTAAAATCTGTATTTGCTACAGAGGTCAGAACATAGCAACAATGATCTGCACTGTGGTTGGGTTTCCCTGTTAGACCACAAAAGCCTCTTTAATACATCATACGATGGAGGGTTTTCCATTAATACTATCATAGGGTTTAAACAGCCTGTGGACTAATTCAGTATTTCCAAGAGCAAGCACCTAAAGTTTCAGATTGCTAGGTGCATATCTCCTCCCTTTCAGCCCAGAACAGTCCTGTTTATTGTCAGATACACAGCTTCTAAAAAGGGCTCAGGTGATGGTGAGGGACAGGTACAAAGTGTCCATGGAAGTGATGGCAGAGGGCTCTTGGCAAAGATGGGAGATTGGGGATAGTGGAGAGGGCAGGATTCTTTAGCTGTGATGGGTAATGTCTATAGTAGGAATGGAGTGAAGACCATCCAGTGTCTGAGAAATGAAGAGTAGTTCGTACGCATCATCAGTCAGGAATGAGAATCCTTACGCTTTTATGTAAGGGGTGTTTGAAACTCAGGGCTGCTTTTTACTTTTGACGTTTTTCTACTTTTATCGTAGGTTTTTGCAGTTTATTTATTTGTCTATAGCTTTTTACGTGACTTGGAAATTCAGAGGAGGGTATGGCAACCCACTCCAGTATTCTTTTCTGGAGAATCCCCATGGACAGAGGAGCCTGGTGGGCCACAGTCCATGGGATTGCAAAGAGTCAAACATGACTGAGCGACTGCTGCTGCTAAGTCACTTCAGTCGTGTCCGACTCTGTGTGATCCCATAGACGGCAGCCCACCAGGCTCCCCCATCCCTGGGATTCTCCAGGCAAGAACACTGGAGTGGGTTGCCATTTCCTTCTCCAATGCATGAAAGTGAAAAGTGAGAGTGAAGTCGCTCAGTCGTGTCCGACTCTTAGCGACCCCATGGACTACAGCCTACCAGGCTCCTCTGTCCATGGGATTTTCCAGGCAAGAGTACTGAGTGGGGTGCCATTGCCTTCTCCTGACTGAGTGACTAAGCACAGGAAATTTACAGTGCTCACCAGACATGTAAAGGCATCTCAGTAATTATGGTTTTGTTTATGGCAGAGGGAAACTGGAGATAACCTTAGTGCTCATTCCTGGAGAACGGATGAGTAAATTCTGGTGGCACATCACTGAACTGCACTATGGAATATAGATACCATGGGTTCCATAGGAATTTCATTTAAATATTCCAGACACCATTTATTTTAATAAAATGAGGATTTTGAGTCAGGTGATTTCTAAGTTTGCTTTTTTGCCTGGAATGCTATGATTCAGTAATTTCAAGATGATTAAAGCAACATAACACAATATGTTATTCATGTTGGTAAGATAAATCACAGTAACTTTACTAATGGATATATCATCTTTAATCAAGTACTCACTCTGCTGGGAAAATACTTGAGTGCTGGTCTGATCAATAGCATGATTACTTATGGGGTATGTATTAATAATTGGGAATCTATCCTTAGGTTTAATTATCATTATTTTCTAGGAAAATAAGAATTGTTTTTGACATTTTACATAACGAACATATGTTATTAGGTTGGCCAAAAAGTTCATTCGGATTTTTCTATACAGAAAAATCCGAATGAACTTTCTGGTTGAACTTTTCGGCCAACCCAATATATAATAAGTTAATAGGTAAGGAATTATTCCATATCTCAATTTCTTCATCTATAAAATCGAGATCACAACAGTGGATGCCTCAGTGGTGGTTGTGATGGCTAAATGAATTAAGGCAAAGATTAGTCATTATTAATATTGTACGTGAGAACCCTTATCTGCCTTCATTTTCATGCTCAGAATCTTAGCAGTGATGAGGTGGTATAATCTCTCACGGGAATGCTTTTAGAAAAAGAAAGAGCCATGTGCATCTTTCTAGGAAGCCATTGCTTGGTCCAACTAGTCATTGTGGTGTTGGTATGGTGTTGAAAAGAAGAGTTCAGACCTCCACTTCCTTTTCCAGTTGGTAATCTGGAGTAGAATTTGCTGATTGACTGTGAAGGGTAAAAGAGAGGGAGAGGCTGAAGATAGGACATTTAGCTTAGCTTCATAAAAACACTACTACCAGAGTAAACAGGACATTCAGGAAGAAATGCATGATTGTAGGGTAAAAGTAATGAATGTACTGTCAGGAGGAGTATCAGTAGGTATTATCTGGGAGGCAATTAGAAATGTGAATGGGGTTTAAGGAAAGACCAGAATTGTGCTAAAACTCATAGTCTTTTAAAAAATGGAACATAGAATTTATGCTGTTAATAGGATTATTTCTTTAAAACTAGCCAGCGAAAAAATTTTCTTATTAATACATTGATAATGGTAAATGAATTAGACACTTCCCAAAAAGGAGCAAAGTGAGTAATTCCTACCAGGAGGCGTTTGTAGAAAAAGCCACAGCACATAGAAGACTGTTTACATAGAACTATGTCTGAGAGACCAGAAATTGATATGAAATGACAGTAATTTATAGCTATCCAGTTCTTTTATCTCAAAATTCTTTTAATTTAATCAAATCTTTCCACAAGAGCTGCAGGTAAAATTCATGGTGGGTATGTATTGATAAGACATCTTATTGTTTTCATTCACCATTGCCAAAGGCAGCCATCTTCAGAGTGTAATGTGCAAAATTTTTGACCAGTGTGAACTTTTTGACCTTTAAATTTATCTGGGCTCTGTTGCAAAACACTGAACAAAGAAGGAGCACAGAGCTAGATAAAGGTGTCTCTGTTACCTATAGCTGTGTGACATCTCTAAATTTCATTTTATAAACCTCATTTTATTAATAGCAAAGTAGAGGTAATATTAAGAATTATATCACAGGATTGCTGAGGATTAATAATATATTACTAAAAAGAGATACTGACAATGAGATTTGTAATGTAGGGGGTTAGGAGGCAGGGTCATTAGAGCCAGACTCCATGGTTACAAAACCAGCTTAGCCTCTTTTTTAGTAGTGTTAGTCACTCAGTCGTGTCTAACTCTTGTAGCTGTGGCCACGTGGATGTAGCCCGTGGACTGTAACCCACCAGGCTCTTCTGTCCACTTCAGACAAGAATACTGGAGTGGGTAGCCATTCCCTTCTCCAGGGGATCTTCCTGATCCAGGAATCAAACCTGGGTCTCCTGCATTGCAGGCAGATTCTTTACCATCTGAGCCACTGAGCCTCATACTTATTTATTGTGTTTACAACAACAACCTTTCTTTGCCTTAGTTTCCTTATCTGCAAAATGAGACTAATTATGGTTTCTAACTTACAGAGTTTTGAAGATTAGGTGAATTAACATATATAAAGTGATTTTAGCAACAGTTGTACACAATAAGCATTAAATCAGAGTTACCAATTTTCTCTATTATTAGGTAAGGCTCTTAATCAGTGCTATTCCCACAGGAACGGCTAGGCATCTTATTGTGGCTACTAACAGCAGTAACAATTCTGGCTTCATTATTGAGGGTGCTGAGATGTCAAGAATAAATGTTAAGAACTAAGGCGAGGGTTACCAGATTCTAGATGTTGATGACAATTGAAAATACACGTTAGAATCAGAAAATGTCCCTGTTCTGCTTTTGTTCACTTCATCAGAGCAGCTGACGAGGATTCTAAGGAGCACTTGAGCAAGCAGGATGTCTGAGTAGCAGATACCAAGCATCCATTTCAGCCACATCAGCAACCTGTGCTGTCTGTAAAGTGGAAATCACTTGTGGGCAATTAATATTTTATGATAGTCGAATCTTTACCTGGAGTGTGTTTTGGACACTTAACAGCTTAGAATAATTTAGAACCAAATTTGAAGTTGTCATGATAGATGCCCAGTATATTTTCTTAGGGATGAAATTTACGCAATAATCTGTAAGGAGTATAAGAATGTGATTTTTTCCCCCATAAACTATGATCAATTTAATACATGTTCACTTCATTCTGTGGATAATAATAGCATCTAAAATATAGCTTGTATAGTTACAATACAGGATAGTTTGGTTTTCATATGAAGATAGTATCTTTTGGCCTTTGGATAGGAGAAAAAAGTTATACAGAATAAAAAAAAAAGTTATACAGAATCAGAAAAAGTGGTCTATCGAGTATGGCATTCTGGCAAAGGAAGATATGGTTTAAGTTGTCCGACTTGATTCCCACCAGAATTATCATACTTGCTGTCTCTGTCTCCTCGCCTCCATTCTTTCCTCAAATTTCCCAATGTTTCTAGTACTTTATTCCCATCACTTCCGTGAGACATCTCTCAACCATGACACCAATGACGTCCATTCTGCCAAATCTAATGTCATTTCTCAGTACTCATGTCACTTGCCTTCCTCACAGCCTCTGACTAAATTGATCCTCTGGACTTCTATGATACCATGTATATTCTGTTTTCCTTTTTCTTCTAATTGCTACTTCTCAATCTAGTTTACCGGTTCCTTGTTTTTTGTGTAACTTCCAAAAGTTGAAGTGTCCCTAGAGTTTGGTCTGAACTCTTGTGTTTGTCATGTTGCATTCTCTGCCTAGGTGAGCTAATCCAGTTGATTCATGACTTCAAAAACCATCTATTTCCTGATGACTTCTCAATTCATAATCAGGTGTTAACTTCTCTTCAGAACCCAAGACTTGTGTAAATCTCACCATATATATACTCTTGAATGTCTAATTGGCATCTCAAACTTAGTGCATCCCTCTTCCATCTACCATCTGCTTGCCCTGTCAAGCCTGTTTTCTGATCTTCCTGATTCCAGTTAATGGTTTCATCTTCCACCCATTTGTTAAGATTGAAAAAAATGTTTTTCAAATCTCCTTTTTCTTCATACTAACATCCAGTTCACCAGTAAGTCTTAACCACCTTAGTCTAAGACATAATCTTCTTTCCTAGACCATTAACACAGTTCCCTCATTGGTCTCCCTGGTTTGACTTTTTCGCTGTTCCTTCTTCATAGCCAGATGTGATCATTTAAGAACAGTAGAACAGATCCATGCTCACCATCCCTCCCTTGCGTTTCTCATTGTAACTGTAATCAGTATACATTAAATTACATTCTCGGCCTTTTGGCTGTGATGTAGTATTGGAGCTTCACAGGTGGCACAGTGGTAAAGAATCCATCTGACAGGAAGGAGACACAAAAGACACAGGTTCGATCCCTGGGTTGGGAAGATCCCCTGGAGTAGGAAAAGGCAACCTGCTTCAGTATTCTTGCCTGAAAAATTCCATGAGCAGAGGAGCCGGCGGGCTACAATTCATGGGGCTGCAAAGAGTCGGACACAACTAAGTGACCAAGCACACATTAAATAACAGTAAAGCATGAACGTCTTACCATGACCCTTGGGTACCTTTCTGAATTCAGCATCTATTACTATTGCCTGTGTTTCATCACACACAAGCACAACAGTTTTCTTTCTGTCTCTTAAGTGTCCTTGGCTTATACTTCAGGACCTTGAGATTGCTTTTTTCTGTTCCCTCAGGTATTCAAATGACTGGGCCATTGTTATAGACAATGTCCATGTCCCCCCCAAATGCATATGTTGAAACCTAATGTGAAGGTATTTGGAGAGTCTTTGGAGGGGATTAGGTCATGAAGGCAGAGCCCGCATGGGTGGGATGAGTCCCTTTACTTATAAAAGACACCCCAGAGAGCGTGTTTGCCCCTTCCTCCATGTGAAGACACAGTGAGAAGACTGCTGCCTATGAATCACAAAGTCAGCTCTCACCAGACACCGAATCTGCTGGTGCTTTTTTTCTGGGGCTTTGCAGCCTCCAGAACGGTGAGAAATAATTCTGCTGTTTGTAAGTCACTACATCTATGATATTCTGTTGAGTGTGTATGTATGCTCAGTCATGTCCAACTCTTTGTGACCCCATGAACTGTAACCCATCAGGTTTCTTTGTCCATGGAATTTTCCAAGCAAGAATCCTGGAGTGGGTTGCCATTTCCTATTTTAGGGGATCTTCCCAACCCAGGGATCAAAACTATGTCTCCTGGATTTCAGGCAGATTCTTACTACTGCACCACCAGGGAAGCCATGATACTCTGTTACAGGAGACCAAATGGACTAAAACACTCTTTCTTATTTATCTTCCCAAAAGACACCTTCCATAGACACTCTGGCTAGTACTCTCCTCCAGCTCCCATTCTGTAATCCTTCTCTATCTCATTACCCTGTTTTCTTTTATAGCAGTGATCATCATCTGCTTTTATCTTATTTTTGGATTTTATGTGTTTACATCTTTACTGTCTATTTCACTTTCTTCTAGAATGTTAAATCCTGTAGATCTAATAGAGCTTGATTTGTCTTATTCATATCTCCTTTATTTAAAATAGCTTGTGGACCAGTGTTTGGAATTTTTATTAGATAAATGAATGAATGTTAATGGAATGTTAATGAATGCATACTACCTTTACTTGGAGGTAGGGAATTGAAGAGGTTACATTTGTACATGATAAATTTCTCAAAGTTTAAAAGCCTGTTTCTTCTAGTTTGAAGTTACTTCACATATACTTCAGTTTTGGCAGTTTTGCTTTGTTTCCTATTGAGCCTTCTGTGACTGTTAGAGCATTATACCTGATGGACGGTGAACTGTTCTAAGCATGTTTTACTTGTACTTTCAAAAACTATTTTAACTCTACATTTACTTTAGCTTACTGGGTCCAGTGGTCTGAGATTAAGTTACTAGTTGAGGTTACATTAATTCATGCATTTTAGTCCCTTCTTTAGGAAAAAGAAGAAAATAGATTCATTTACTCTAACATAACTTACCCAGAGGTACCCAGTTCCATTCTACTATTAATAATTTAAATATACTAAAAGGGAAGTAACTTGGGGGGCACCATTCTTTGACATTATTCACTAGATAATTAAGTGTCTGTATTAGGTTTCTAAGGATTCAAATATGATACAAGACTTTGATAGATTTTTGCATTATATTTACTCTTTCCATATGAGGGAAATACATGGAAATAAAGTACAGTGTAATGAGTATTTCAGTGAATATAAATTTTTCAGTAAATGGAAATATTTCAGGAAATTTGAGTATTTTCTGGAGAAGTTCTGTCACATTTGTAACTGATCTTCATACATGACAAATTTTTTTTTTGGAACCGGAGAAGATTCTTATATATTTTGTGTTCCATCATTTCAGAGAAAAGCTGGAGATTATAAATGCTGAGTTCCAAAGCCAGTATGAAGATATAAATATAACATTTGTACTAGTTAGATGAGAAATCTACAGGGCAAAGTGCTGAATTGAGAATTAGGAAATTAAGGCACTAATCTCAACTTTGTTACTAAGTAGTTGTGCTATTTTAGGAGAATTCTTTAAACTGAGGCTTTGATTTACAATAAACTGTTTAGAAAACTATGTAAATAAAGTCTAGATACTCTTTAAGGTCCATTCCAGCTGCAAAATACAAAAATATTAAAATTCCCTGTTTGGAAACTTTTCAGGACAACACTGAGATTCTTCTCTATTATTCATTAAAGACCAGACATGAAAAATTGGAAGTCATTTCTGATTTATTAATAGTGACTTGACTGCAGATTTCTTCTCAACTCAAAGGGTTGAACACGCATTTTGGTTATAGAACTGTGAGTGTATATGTGGGGAGCAAGGGGAGTAGCATTTAGATAGACCCACACTTGCCAAAGATGATAAAAAGAATGAATAAACAGATACAGCAATCATTGATTCACAGTGACAAGTGTTAGAACTAAAAATAAGGTGCGTTATGATCATTGGGAAACAGCTAGAGATAGTGCTTAAAGCACCTTTTTGGGGGTCAGGAGGGAGACTGAGAAGCCTTGTGCAGTGGAATATCACAGACTACAAAAGACCAGCTGACTGTAATTTTGCCCCAATGCCTCTCCATTGGTTCAGTAAGAAAGTAGGCTGCAAGTCAGACAGGTCTCATTATTGATACAGTTTCCACGACTACTCACTTCATGGTAATCCGATTCAGAACAGGACTTCTACACCTAACTCTTTGCCTGGTAAATATTCCATTAGCTACTGGGATATCTAACTACCTATGTAAGAATGGAAATACATTTTATTGTCTCTGTGGACTTGTGGCTGAATGAATACAGTAAATAGGTTATTTTAACCTATTTATTAAACCTATTTAACCTATTTATTAAACCATTATTCAGCAACATGCATTCTAGTAAGGGATTAAAATGCAATCCTGACAGTTTCCTGGCCCCAAAGCTGTCTTGATTTTACCACCTAGAGAAACTTTTTTTTTTTCAATTGAGCTTTTAATGAGCTATACCTGTCAATTAACAGATTGTTAGATATTCCTTACCTTGAGACCCTTAACTTTCACAAAAAGAAGAGCTGTCTGCTTGTGGTATAGAACAACTCTGTCTGTGTTTTCTCTTACCACTGTCCACATTGTTAGGACCTCTTCTACTGCTTTCCCATAAGACTTTCCTCATTTTTGTATTTATTGTAGTTTTTAAAAGGTAGTTGCATAATTGTGGCAGAATTAGTGCAGCTAGGTTCTAATTAAAGTCAAGGTTTTAATTATAGAAATAAATGTCAAACTTGCCTTTTTAAAAATAATTTTTTAAAAATCACTTGGGATACTTACATCGACGATCAAGAAATCTAGCCAGCACCAGGCATTAGTGAAATATGTCTGAAATCCATAAGCTACCCATTTGAGAAGCATTTCCAGGATGAATATGTAAGTGAAGACCTTGTCGGCATATTCTAGCATGGTTTTAATAGTCTTTCGCTGTTCAATGTATATGTCTTCAAAAGCCTGTGAATCAAGAATGCTTTTATTTTTCTTGAATGGCTTGCCTGCACCAAATACTTGATAAAATTACAAGTAGTATACTTGGCACAAAGCACTAATTTGGTAAATATTGGCTAATATTAGATTGACATGGAACCCAACAAAATCTAAACACTGAAGCTAATGGAAAATATTGGCAAGGAATTGTCAATATCTTTACTGATTTAGTATGTGCTTTCTTCCCTGCCTCTCACCCCATAATCTCTGTCTCAATTACTACTACAAAGACATGATTTTAGAGAAGCAATGTAAACTTAGAAAATAACTGGAAGTTCTGTTAATGAGGGATAGACTTGGCCTATTCTAACCTTACTTTCACTGATGCTGTGAATAATCTGGCTCATTTTGAGAGAATAAATTAATTAGACATAAAAAAAATCCACCGTTAGTCCATAAATGTTACTATGACTGTTGGGGAGAACTGGATGGGATTTGAAATGGTAGGTAATGTAGTTACAGAACATCCCTGTAAACAGTTGCCTCAGTGAGGAAAACGTCTGTTAGAAAAACACCAGATGAGAAATTCCATCTGGCTGTTCATGGTTCTGATTTATTCCTTACTGAATTTTGTATAGTTAAACCCTGGCTGCCAAGCTCTGCAGGGTGTAGATGTACCTCTTGTTTTGCTCCTTAAACTAAGGGTATGCTTCTGGTATTTTTCGAGTAAAGCTATTTCACTAGAACCTGATTCTTGCCAATATGTATCATACTCACCAAAGCACCACTACTGAGAAGGATCATGAAGACAATGAAAGTCTCAAACCAGTTGTGTTCAACAATGCTGTAGCAGGTCTTCCGAAGGTTCCACCAGATTTTCCCTTTGCCTTCTTCTATACTTACTTGACAGAATGGAAACTTTTTAATACATCCTAAAAGATAGCATACATTGTAATAAGTTAGAAAAATATAATACTGTCCTCTGTAGGAAGAAATTAACTTTGCTGCTCCCCCCCATCCTAGTCTCATATCATCATTTTATATAGTAACTGGCTACTTAATTCCATAATTATTTTCAGCATCCCTCCTGTGTAGTGAATCATTCTCAGGCTTGCATATCAGCCAGCTACCTAGAATTCAAGGAATTACTTTACCGAGAGTTACTTGAGTATAAACAGTTCCATTCTTGAACACTGCATAGGATCTCTCTTTGCCTCAAGGCCAATCATAGATAAGGACACCACTGAGGTTTGGGGAAAAACTACATGTTCAAATTGTTTATTCATTTTTTGATGTGATCCTGGATTTTTACTCACTTCTTTTCACACAGAAAATCCCTCTGTCTTCCTGGGTATCATCCTCTGTCAGTTTTTCCAAGCTATTTATTTTCAACCTCAGAGCTTTTCTTAATCACACCTATGACTCATCCTGTCAGTCAGTATCTCTCTTCCTTTGTCCTCCCCCTCTTAGCTTTCATGTTATTTCTAACTTCCATCCACTCTTAGGCTCTAACTGTCTGAGTTACTACTTATGGGATTCAGTCCAATCACATTGAATCAGCAAATCTTTATTGATTTGTGTGCTGGACACTGGTGGCTGTGAGAATGACTTGGTCTCCCTGCCAAGGCTCTGCAGTGCATCTCTATCCCCCAACAGCTCTGGTCACAGCACAAATTAACCACATTTGAAACTGTAAGAGATGAGGTATAGTTATTGCAGCATCTATAAATCAAATCACAACATTGCTAGTGAAGTCTGAAGGGATTGCTTTATCAATAATGAGAAGGTGTTCCAGAATACCATTTATCTCCTAGGGTTCACTTCTCCACATTCTGGGGAATGAAAAAAAGGACATGTCAAATTACCTTATTGTCCAGGTACAGTAACTGCTATAGTATAATCAGGAAATACAGGTAAATGAACTTTTTGGAAGAAAAGAGCAAAACAAAGATAAATATGCCTTCACTATTTCTTTGAAATATTTCGTTAAAGTGAGGTATATTTAGTCTCTGTAAGGAAAGAGGGGAGATGGCATTTAACCATATTAGAGCTTGTTTACCTTCAGTAAAACAAGCTTCTGGTTTAAGGTCCTCCTCGGGTTCAATTTCAGCTTGTTCACCTTCTCGAGGTGGAGCAACATCAACTGTACTTCCTTCAGATGAGCTGGTTGCATTTAATTTCTGGAAACAAAACCCCATTGCAAAGATGTGATTTTTCTTCCCTTTTATTCCATCAGTTTGAAAATGCTCTGACATGGTGTGAAAAAAATGGTGGTAGTGATAGTATTGGCTCTCTTAACAGTACTGATAATTTTGTACTCATAATTTAACATAAAATCCTATTATTCAAAACAATGTAACTACTAACTTGATTCAGACGGAAAATGGTTAGAGAGCATTCAGTGTGGGTGATTTGGAAAGGCGCGATTATATTGATTAACTTGTTCATGATCTCTGTTTGTCTATGGATGCCATGTGAAAATAATTTAATACATTAACACTCAGGCCAAATTGAGAATAGCTTGATAAGTTTGGTATATTGACATTCACAACTGATTATATTAATTAAAGTGCTTCAAGTCAAATTGTTATTTCCACTCTTCCAATGGAAATTTTCAGAGGGCAAAGAACATTACCAGTTGTCTATAACTACAGTCCATGTTTCTATAATTTTAGAAAGGAAGAGTGGCAGATTAACATTAGTCACAGTCATTATATTTCAACTTTGTGCTATATTTTTCTCTGGCTTACATAATTTTCTTCTTACTTTACAAGCTGAAAAATGATGGATCTCTCTCTTTTTTTGAACTGCTTAAATGAATTCAGTACTTGCCAAAGAATTCTAAATGAAATGGAAATTTCTTCATGAATGACACTGCTCAGAATCTGTATAGACTTTCACTAGGAGCATATTCTGAATTCAACATGTGATCAGGCTGTGAATTTTTCCTTTAAATAAATCATTGTGACATGCAACATAGCTAGGAAGAGCCACTTTAGTGTTGCAAGAATAAATATCTTATAAGAATTCTAATACCACTTGGGAAGACAATATGGATGTGGAATTCTTTATGAAAAGTGATGCAAAGATGTGACATATAGCACAACCAGGCAATGTAAAGCTTTTAGAATGAAAGAACATGGACATGTTAATGGTTTCAAAGGCCCCATTAACTTTAGTAACTGAGAGGTAGGGTCACTCTGCCCTAGCCCTCTGAAAGAGTTAAACATGTTACTGAAAAATACCAGAATGACTACCTAAACATAGGTTATATTGGAGTATATCTGACTCAAAATTCTTAGCTTTTTGAAATCACCATGCAAATGTTTGTTTAATACTTTATAATGTAAACACTGAAGAGGAATATCCAGGTGATACTTTCAGTGGTATTACTTGGAGGATGAGGTTAACTATGTCCAGTTAAATATATTATGAAAGTTACCCTAAGTCAAGATATAATTCTATAATAAAATATCTCCATGTCCAAAGTATGCTAAGGAGAGAATAAGCCATCAATTATGGCTGATGGTTCTTAGGATCATTATAGTAAAAAAGTTTTACCATTAAAATCCTCTACTTTTTTGTAGAGGTGAAAGGTCAAGACGTATTTTCTTCCCTCAGAATTTTTCTGCTTCTTACAGCCAGTATGTCTTTATTTTTGTAAGAAAATCCCAGGAAAGCTACTGCTGAATAGAATTGCAGTAGCTTCTGGTAAATCCAAGAAAATACTAAATAATAACTTCTCTTTCAGTTTTACTGACTTATAGGTTGGACACTATAACGTTTCATGAGTGGCAGCAATAATATCCACTGTATAAGTAAAACCAATAAGAAACCAAATTATTTTGAGGTTAGTTATCAAAAGCTTAAAGTTTCTTCTTCCTCTTGGCCAACCCAAGCTGAAGTATTTATTCTGAGCCCGGTCATGATCCCCTCTCCATGAAGCTTTTCTTTATTATGATTTCTCCATGTTAAATTTTATATAACATTTTGTCCATAATATTGTTTGCTTTGACCAAATATTCTCATAAATATATATGTGTATTTTATATATATATATATACATAAATTGTATAATTATGTACATATATACACATATATATTAGAATATACATACATACACACATATATATACACCAAAAGATCCAAGCATAGAATAGACACTAAATAGGCTGAATTTATGAAAAATGAATAAATGAATGAGTGAATGCATTTTGTTATTACTCTTATAGAGAGAATTATAGTGTTTAGATAATTTGATCTCTTCATTTTGATACACAACTCAGTTGTGGCCTTTACAGAAGATTTAATTTTATTAGAAAATGCATTTTCTTAATGAATAAAAATTATTTAATTAATGATATTTTAGTGATAAAAGCATGTTTCCAAAATGCTTCTCTAAAATACTGGCAGACATTCAATAAAGAAATCTGAAGGAAGAAAGTAATAAGCATATATGTATATATACAAAAATACACATATACTTTTCCATTTGAAAACTTTAGAAAATATACTCAGCCTTCACTTCTTATTTTACCACTGTTAATACAGTTGTGAAATGTTCAATTTTTTGCATTATAATTCTCTGTCATATATTATACAAGAGTCTTATATTTAAATACAATTTACTTATTTAAAGCAAATCCTTCACAGCACAAGTAATGGTAGCCGTTAATCTGAACGACAGTTCTGCTGTCTACCAAATATTGACCTCTGGCTGTATCTTTGTTGTTGGTATTGTCTTTAGATTGTGAACTTTTGTGAATGTGGTTAATATATGTTTGAATATAAATAATTTCAATTTTCTAAATGTGTGTGGCAGTTATGTACACGGTAAAGCAGAGAGGGGTCAGGGTGTGAGCTAGTTTACTTCTGTCTGCCTGGCATTATGAAGCATAGTATGTCTTTTGGAAACAGACAAGGACTAAACAATAACAACAAATTCTGTTCTCAAATGAGCAAAACCCATTTTACATGAAGAATTGCTTCACTGTTATCCAGGAGTTTGTCTGAGTATAAGTATTAACTCATCAATGTTATGCTCTGGAAAACTCCTTAAGGAATGTTCAGAGACTTGATGCACCAAAGCTTAAAAAATAGTTGGCAGGCTAGTGTTCTTGTCCCTAAAAAGTCCTTTGTGGAAGGCTCCTTTTCTGTGGAAATTGACATAAAGCTAATCTTGATAGTTGTAGTCAGGCTTATTCATGGTGTAGTCTCCCTAGGCCCCATTTTTATCATAAGAAAGTACATACACTTTATCCTATGAAGTTATAAAAATACTGTATCAACTATATAAACATTTTAAAGTTGTGAATTTATCTACATTTATAAATTAAAACTTAGACTGTGTTCTTATTAAGTTGCAACAACTTACCAATTAAGATATACTGCCTTATAAGTGTTAGTCACTGGAAACATACAGAATTTTACTCCTGTATTTTTAAATTTTAAAATTTATATCTTAGAAAACTTTTAAGCATTTAAAATTCTGTACGTGGATATGATACTATCTTCACAATCTAAACATTTCTAATTAAATTCAACACTTTGGCATTCATACTCTGATAGAGAGTAATTTCTGATACATTTTATCATAGTCATACCAAAATGACTTCCAAATTTATTTAAAAGCATGTAACTAGTTTAAAAGCAGGTGACTAATGATAAATACAAAGTATAACTTACTTTCTTTAAATTGCCATAGCTGTGATACTACAATGATTAAAAAAAAAAAAACACAAAAAACCAAAGAAACCTGAAATGAAGTTTTCCACATTAAGGAACTTGGTGACTATACTAAATAACTAAAATTAATACTTGTTCTAAAGTAGTCAGAAAAATGTAATGAGGTATATAGGCATAACAGTAGAAAGCTTCCATATAAAGCCACATAGTACAAGCTCATCACTTGTTTTCTTGTACTATTTTCTCCCTACCCGTCCAATATCTTATGACACTTAAGGTAGACTCTTCCATCCCTTGTAGAAACTACTGAGTCTACAGAGGGATGATGGCTTATGCTCTACAAATGCACACTGGGAAGCAGGTTTGAAGATGCAACATTCTCCAGGCCCAATTCAGCCACAGAAAACATGCCTGGCTGGAGCAGAAGCCTGGCGCAATGCTGTGGAAGCTGCACACGGATCCAAGAACCATGTTCTCAGAGACATGGCACCTGAATGTCAAGTTTTCAGGGTTAGCTGCAAATACAACTCATAGGAAATGACAGAATCAGCCCCCAGAATGGCCATTTCCCCTCTGATAACATGAACTTATTTAGAAATTCCCCCTTATGGCAAATATGGCTCTCAATTTTTATCCAATTAAATAGTGAAATTTAACTTTCAGAAATAGAAGAGAATGTTAGCAACTGGCCTACTTCCACCGAAATGCGCTCACATTTCATTTATTTTCAATCAGCTATCAAATGTTTGACTCTCACAAATTGCTGTATGATTCAAAAGGCAAAAATAGAAGATTCAGCCGTTACAGATTGCCTTTAAAATCTAGCCATTTCTTTCAAAACTTCTGGGTTTCGTCTTGCAAGTAGAAGCAATCTTTTGGTTATACAATCTCTCAGGGCCTTAGTCTGATCTTTTGGATATGCATATCCATATCTTGACTTGGGATATCTCACTTGAAGAACAGGTAGCCACACAGTGAGGCCATGAGGCTGCTATTCCAAGGCACGAAGAACATGACTAAAACCAACAACTCTTTTTTCTGGACTACTCACTGAATAGTGAAAAATGTAAACCAACTCTCTTTGGTTTGACCTCAGCATATTTTGTGCAACAAAATTTTGAAAGAGCCTCTTTATTTTGAAAGAGCCTTGCTAAGAACACAATATAGGAAATTGAAATTAATTATATGGTGGTTGAAGGGTAAGGCAGAGGGGCATCCTCTGCAGGCAAAGGAAAAGATGGTTTATCTTAGGAATATATACAAAAATTTCCATCTAAACTTGCCCTACTTTTTATTTTAGCAGAAATAAACTGAAGCACCAAAATCGTTCCCCGAAGGTCGAGATAGGTTTGAAATGTCTCACATTCAATTTCACAAAGAACATTTGGAAGGCACTGAGAACCTAACAGAAGTGGGAAGCTAGAGGTTTTCTCCCATCGCGCTCCAGATTCTGAAAATGGAGCACAGGGCCTTTTCCAGACGGGTACGTACATGCTTGGGACCTTCAGTCAAGCATCACTTTCAAAGTTTCCATAATGGCTTTGAAAAAGAGGGAATCTTTACAAGCATTGTGTAAAAGGTAATTTTCCAATACCATTTAATTCTGCCCTGCTTGTGCAGAAAAATAATCAGATTTTCTTCAATGACTAATAATATATTGTTTTACTCCTAAAACTAAAAAGTTGTTGCTAAGTAAAATTACATAAATCACCAGAGACCATATTTTTTTCTATTTTTTATTAATAATTTAATGTCTGAATTTGTTGCATTTTACAATTAATTCTGTTATTCCTAAAGAAGAAGAGAGTATGGAGACAAACCACAAGATCTAGTTAGATTTTTTTTTTTTCCCACCAAAAGCCTTGAAAACTGCTAATCCTCATGAAATTTTCACTTTTGCTTTTCAATTTCCTTTCAAGAACACTCACTATGGCTGAAATTCCAATAACAGGAAAAAGTTGAGTCAAGAGAATTACCTAAAGATTTATTTCATCCACAAACCTACAGTAATTTTTGCAAATATCCTTTATTCTTCATAAAACTATAGTTAATAATTAATAATAATCAAAAGTAGTCTCCTTTTTGCCTGCTCAGTTTTGGGTTGAACATATAGGGAGAAATTAATGTAGATCAGGGAAAAAAACCTAATGGGTACACTGTACCAATTACTTAATGATCATGATGCAGTGCATTTTTCCTAGCCTGTATCATGTTGCTTTTCATCTTTTAATTACTTTATAATGATTGCTTAGGGTTCTGCAGACACATGACTTAAAAACTTTTCCAAACTACATGAAAATCCAAGATATGTGGTGCCCAAATGTATACAGACTATGGCCCTTCATATCCAAAAATTCATGATCACCTTATTCATTTTTTTTTTTTAACAGAGGCTTCCCCCAAAACATGAAAGCAAACATTTCCATCTGGAGCACACGAATTGGATGGGTTGAAAATTATATTCACAGATCTGAATATAATGATCTGAAAATGGCAATACTATTTAAAAAAAAAAAACCTGCGAGCCTCATTTTGGTAATACAATTTACTTATAAGGGCTGAATCAACAACAGCAAAAAGTTGTGGTCTTATTCTAATGAAACAAAAGCAGAAAAAGAGTGCATGCTCTCAAATTGAACTTTAAACATTTCTATCATTTTAAAATAGATATAAATCCTACAGAGCATGCAATTATTGCTTTTAAAAGCCTAAAAAGACTAAACTGGAGAGTCATTAGCAGAATCAGATGTGGTGTTGGGGCTGCCCGTCTCGCCTGACCATGCTGTGATGTGTAACACGATTCAGCAGACAGCAGCTGGGCACGTCTAGCACTTCCTTGCCATGGCAGGGGAAGGAACACAGCTGAGTAGCATGCAGGCCAGTCAAAATTTATTTAGAAAGGGATTGTACATGTACAACTTGCTTGGGTAACCTGGGTAAAAGTGGTGACACGAGCCTCTGGCTGGTTTAAAAACACCAGAGTTTCATTCTTGATGGCTCCAGCTTGATTTTACCCCTGTGAGAAGTAAGAATGGTAAGCAGTGAGGGTCACAGGATGATATTCCTAGATTGTGCTATGGAATGCAACTTCAAATATGATTCTTAAGAGCATTTATTCTATATCCTTCACCTAGGAAGACAATGAAACCTTTTAAGAACTAAATTGTAAAAATCCATAGTTACATAAAAATGTCAAGAAATTATGTTTATGTGAACTGTAAAAATATAAAAGCAAAATTCTATATTAAATCTTGTCACAAAACAGGTATAATTCCAAGTTTGCCAAAATAAAAAGATCACTATTTTGAAATCCATGCCTTCAATTTCCTTAAATTTTTTTCATGCAAAGCTTTATGTTTATTTCTATACCAGTCTGTTTATGCTAGTGGTCCATAGAAAGATACACATATATAAAATTTATATTATGTAATATAATACCAATTCATATTTTTTATTTTTAAAAATTTCTAGAGACCATTTCCCCTCAATTGTGGTATAGCTGCATATACTTTATTATGAAAATGAGTGGAAGTAATAGAGTTTTTAAGTACTATCTAAATTAATGATTAATTTACTGCCTCCTAAAGCACAAATAATGTTGCAAAATTTTTTTTTCTTTTCTTTTTTTCCTTTCTTTTGAAATACATCATTCTGTTAGGTTTAGCTTGTATGATTTTTCACTTTGCCAGCAAAAAGATATTTTGTGTCCCCCAAAGCACAGCCCAATGTGCTTTTTCTACTTGTGTTCAAATAATAAGTGTAAACCAAAATGCTATTTTATGGACACATTATTTTTAATTTGTGTGTGTATGTATGAGTGTGTATGTGCTATAGCTATTAAAAAAGAACAACCCAGCCAACATAAATATAAATCTGACTTGTGACCTGTGTTCAATGACAGTAGTTTTCAGAGATTTCAGATCAAAACTGAAATTTGCTGGAATTTATCTAAATCTGTTCTATAATGCTGATTTTTGCTTTTGTTTTTAAAAACAGTGTACAGTTGACCCTTGAACAATGCAGATGTGACCTACTCAGGTGCACTTACACACAATTTTTTTTCAGTAGTAAGTGCTACAGTACTGTAGGGTCTTCAGTTGGCTGAATTTGCTGAAGTGGAACTGCAGTTAGAAAACCATGTATATGGAGTGAAAGTCGCTTTATGTCCTACTCTTGCGACCCCCACAGCCCTTGGAATTGTCCAGGTCAGAGTACTGGAGTGGGTAGCCTTTCCCTTCTCCAGGGAATCTTCCCAACCCAGGGATCGAACTCAGGTCTTCTGCATTGCAGGCGGATTCATTACCAGCTGAGCCACAGGGGAAGCCGAAGAATACTGGTGTGGGTAGCCTATCCCTTCTCCAGTGGATCTTCTCAACTCAGGAATCGAACTGGGGTCTCCTGCATTACAGCTGGATTCTTTACCAACTGAGCTATTAGGGAAGCCCTTGTATATGGAAGGTTAACTGTAAATTGTACTGAGATTTTCGACTGGGTGTAGGGTTGACACCCCTAACTCTCGTGTTGTTCAGTGGCCAGCTGTACTTTTAAACTTTGTGTGAGCATACGTGAGGATTGCCCTATTATTTTTAAAAGTTTTTCTGGTACTATTTAAAAAATTCATCCACATAAAACTTATGCTTGAATTTAATTTTACTGTGCAAAATAACTTGAAGTTTTATCCTAACTTTATAGAAGTATTTGATTTTATATTAATTTGCAAGTATTTTCCCTCTATTATATCTGTATATTTTAAACAATTTAATTTGGTAACTGGATTCTGTCTACCCAAAGCTAGCTAGGAAGAGGACAGATGATTATTTTAAAAATTCACCCAAAAAAGACATTTTATTTCGATAATAAAATGTTTTCAATGGCTTGAAAATAAAGATATATTTCCTTGTCCCAAGTTTATGATTTTTTAGCTATTAAAAAGATATGCTAATAAGGTAGTAGTTTTCTAAAGCAGTCATTTGAAATATCTGTGGACATCATAGTTTTTGAAGTATTCTGGAAACCAACTTTTTGGTAGAAAGAAATTAACATATATCATTTCCAAGAGTGCAGTGAGATGAAACCTACAATATTAATGTTGCAAAAGTTTCTCAACTTCTTTGGCTTTTCTATCTCTTCTTGACCCCAAGCTAGTCTTGTCCCTAGTCTTCCCTTGTTTTCTCTTTGCAGTTACTTCTGTGGTGAACTCCTTTGTTTTTAAGGAATCAGATAATGATGAAATCTGTGTTATTATATCTATTTTTAAACCCTGACTGCTCATCCAGGCTGTGGTTCCCACTGTATCCCACTTCTAATTCAGTATATCCCAGTTGAATTCCTTCTTTTCCCATAAACCTGGTAACGTAAAAGATCATTTCAGACAGTTGCATTACCATTTTTCCAATTTCTCAGACTTCTTTACTATGTTTGTCAAATTGCCAGTTAGTTCATCTGCCATACTTATTACCATAGTCCATATTTCTATCACCTCATTATTCAGATGATTGTTACCTCATTATTCCCCAAGATAACCCTTATTCCTCACTCTAAACTGCTTTACTCATTACTATGGAATAAATTTTCCTAAAACATCAGTTTCCTATTGCTTTTCACCTGCTTCAGAACAGATAGCTCCTTATTGATCATGTAGCCAATTCCAAACTCTTTGATTTTCAAGACTGTATTATCTGAAACTACCTTACTCACTCACTCATATTTTTCCACTTTCTCAACCAATATATTTTTCATACTGATTATTTCACGGCTGCACCTAACTACCAAGCTCACTCTAACTCTGGCTTTTGTTTAGTAGTTTTCTGCCTTGGCTTTCTGTTTATGTATTTGACCCACATTTCGAGGCCTACTTCAATTTTATCCCTTCATTTAGCAATTTGCTATGTTCTTGCTGTTCTCAATACCCATAGTCTTTATAGTCTTATAGTCAGTCCTTTAGGATTAAACTTTTTAATAGGCCTTTAATGATTTTGTGAGTTAGCATTAGCTTCCTTGGAGATTTTGAGAATTCCCTGAAGAGGGTTATATTATGAATCTCTCCTTTATCTCTTCCTTTACCCTTACTGCCCAGCAGAGTGCTGAGTTCACAAAAGTACTCAATAAATGTTTGTTAACTAATTGATGATTTTCTTAAGTAAATCTTTGTCCAGTGATGGGAAATGAAATTAGAATTGAATTCTTATCTTACCAGAAAGAGCAACACATAAATTAGAATTGAACTCATTAAGCAGACATTGAATGGAATTTCAGAGAAAGGATATTATACCTTATTTTGTATGTATTTTTACCTTTTTTGAAATATTTCCAAATTTACTATTATAATATATCTCAGAAGCTCTGAAATGCCTGAAAAAAAGGCATGTGCATTGTGACACTGTCAACTACTTATACAAATTCTGTTGCCACTGTTATTAAGAAAAGAAGGTTCCAAACTATGCAAATATGCTCACAGAATCAGATGTCATTTGTCTGATTCCTATGGTGTCACCATTTGTACTTTCAAGTTAAAACCTGTCTTTATAACTCTGTGCTAGACTTAACTTCCTACTAGCATATCAGAACTCTATAAATAAGTAATAGTAAAAAATTTAATCCTGCTCTCCACAACACAGAATTGGAGAATTAATAGCCTTGAACTACTATCATAGACTCCTGTGAATTCTAATCCTGCAAGATCAACATTGCCTTTCCTTTTTCCTTTTCTTTTAAATAAGTAGTAATATGACAGTAAGAATAGCTTTTCAGTCTACAGTTCAGCTGTAATCCTTAAGTGGAGTTTTTCCAAATAGTTCTTAGTATTTTCTAGGTTAATCTGGAAGACCTTATAAATATGTTCTTCCTTGACTGGGCCAAAATGTAATCATTACTACTCTTATTTTCCTAATATGTATACAATTTTCATAAATGAATAACACTCTTATCAGTAGTCAATAAAAGGTTCAGAGGTGAACTAAACTGCACAAAACATTCACATTAAAATATCATAGCAAAACTTAATGTATTATAGAAAGTAAAGAGATGACACTTTCACAATGATCAGTAAAATATGGTTTGTTTATTTTTCTAAAGAGCATAATGTAGTGTATAGAAGAATGTGTTAAATAAAATCTCCTTTTTGGAAGGCCATATTTTTTAATCAGACTTTAAAATATCAAGAAGATGAATATACTGACTATTCAGAATGATGATTTCCTATGAAAAGTTGGAATTTCAATGGAAGGAATTCCCAAAGAAGAATATCTGATAGTTTTCCAACATTACTATGTATATGGCTTTTAATATACTTTTTAATAATGTCTATAAACACAATAAAAATTCTTAGTAACTGTGGTACATGGTTTTTATAAGGAATGCAAGAAAAACTTTAAAATCATTCTTACCTCTTTGCTTTCTTCTAGTTCTGACTCACTGCTGAACTCCTCAGTATTTAAATTTTCAAAGTCAGACTCTCCAACAGCAATTGGCACCGTTACAGTGAGGCTGGGATTGTTTATGAATGACATATAATCATTTTCATCAATTACATATTTTTCAGCACTGCTTCCAGTACCTACACCACTGGTGGTTCCATTCCCATCTTTAAGATAATTAAGCTCTTTGCTTATTTCAATTCCAGTATTATTAGACACACAGCTGTCTATTTTGTTGCCTTCATGGATTTCTATAACTTTTGGCTTTCTGAAAAACGTTTTTTGGAAACACTCCCGTATCTTATTTTTCACATAATCAATTCCCTTTTGCATCCTTCCTACTGCAATCTGGAGATTGTTCATTTCATTATCATCATCAGTAGCAGCAAGATTGTCTGAGCTAAATGAACTCAACAATAAGGCCAGAAAGAGGTTCAGAACCTAAAAGAAAAAAAGAAAATTTTGCTGTATTAATATTGAAATATGTATAAACATAATAGTTTAAGCAGGGGAATCACAGCTCTTTGCTAAAATTAATTCAACAAATGCTTCTTGACTGCTATATTTCAGACACCTTGTCTTAGTCACACGCTATTTAAAGAATCTGGTATCTTCTACCTGCTCAAAGGGCAAAATGGTAAAACAAACTATTTTCCTTTCAAACAGAGGACAACCAGGAAACTGGAGCTTCTGAGATTTAAATTGTGTCTACTTACGGTTGCTAGTGAAAAGACAAAATCCCATTTTTGTGGTTTTGGCCAAAGAGGAAAAATGGGATATTTTCATTTTAGTCATTTTACCAGTTTGTCTAGGGAATGTCTAGTGTTGTGTGTGTAAATAATGAATTTATTTATTAAATAGCCTGATGGATTGTATTAAAATAATATACTTGAAATGTAAATTCCAATGGCCAAAAACTTTTAGAGCAACCTAAAGGCAGATTATATAAGGTTTAACACATTTCCCATCAATATACTTTGAAGTATATGTGTCCAAAGAGTTCAACAGATGGAGAAAAGTCTAAAATTATTCCAGGGTTTAGGCTAGACCCATATAATGTAAATTACTTTTCTTTTGCCTTTTTTTTGCAGAAAATATGGTGAAATCTCAGCATATCATTGGGATACTTGAAGGAAAATATTATTCAATTAATTGGCAAAATAGGATTAATGCAGGAATAATTCATTGTAACTGATGCAAAAAAAAATTTATAGGAATATTTTTAGCTTGAAATGTAGTTACTGAATTTCAAAAAATGTTACATGGTAGGAAGACACAAACTTAGCCAGAACCCCAGTTTATTTCCTTATTTTTGTATAAGATTTGTTCAGAATCTAGAACTTCCTTATTTACAATTCTGAAAAAAGTTGCATGTCTACATATATCCCACAAACCATTTTTTAAGAAACCTCATTTGATATGTACTTCTCAAAGGAAAGGTTCAGAATGATGACATAAAGAAATACTCTGACAGTGCATAATTGAAAAATGTAAGCATTAAAACACATAAACATACAAATTGTCTTTCTATATTAGTGCTTTTAAGTCAGAACTAAAAGTAAGCCTTTTAAATCTGGTCAGTGTTTATATATGTGTATAACTGAAACTACAATAATTTATTTTCCTTTAATAAAATAAATTCTGGAAAAAATATATTTAGTCCCCTTCCAATTTTTTTGGATAATTACAATACAGAGCTAAAATTTCATTGAAATTTGTCTTTCAAATTTGGTGATATGCAACATATGCCTCTGAGTAAACAAACAGTATGAACTATGTATGTGTAAAGAACAATTTCAACACAGAATAGTCTTTTTTTCAGTGTAGAATTACTGGAGATCATTATCTTGTCAAAATAATAATAGAATAAAAAATAATTCAAGCCATAAAAATAAAATTAGGACAAATTAGTTTTGATGCTAAAAACATTTCTTTGAAGAAGGAAAACTAATATTTTTGTCCCAAGACTCTCACAGATATATATACCTCATGTAATCCTCACATAAACCACAAGATTTCAGTTTTGTTATTCCAGTTTTATAGTTGGGAATTTGAGCCTGAGGGAAGTTAAGTAACTTGTCCCTGCTCAGAGTCCTAGTACTGGGATTTGAGTCTACGTTGTTGATAGTAAAACCAGGTATGTCTGTTGCATCAGGCCCCCTTCCCACCTACTATCTGATCTTGTTCTTAATTATGAGTGTTTGTAATACATACGTACCACCAGGTTTCCAATGACCATGACCAGCATGAAAACAATAAGGCACATGGTTTGACCGGCGACCTCCATGCAGTCCCACATGGTCTCTATCCACTCTCCACACAGCACCCGGAACACAATCAGGAAGGAGTGGAAGAAGTCATTCATGTGCCAGCGCGGGAGTTCACAATCACTAGAAATCTTGCAGACACATTCTTTATAGCTCTTCCCAAAGAGCTGCATGCCGACCACGGCGAAAATAAAGACGATGATGGCCAACACCAAGGTGAGGTTACCCAGAGCTCCCACTGAATTACCGATGATCTTAATTAGCATATTCAGGGTGGGCCAGGATTTTGCCAACTTGAACACTCGAAGCTGTAGTCAAGTGAAAATGTACTCTTAGTACATCACAGTACATCTTAGTAATCACAACATAATTTTAAAAGTTAGACATTGTTTTATCAGTATGTTACACTGTAGACCCACCTTTGAGGAATATAAAATTTCAAAGCATACTAATTCAAATCCATAAAAAAAGTTAATAATATTGGAATTGCAAATCAAATCATAATATCATTTAAATGCAAAAATAAGCGAGAAAATATTTCAGAAACGATGAAACATTTCTGATTTATCAGCAGATATGTCCATAAAAACAAATTAATATTTTAATTACAGACATTTGTGAATTTAGCAAACTAATGTCACCTCTGATTATACTTTAGAGAGTAAAAAGAATGAGTTATATATTTTAATGTATTAATGTATTATTTAATGTGTTAATATTTTACATTTAAAATATAAAAGTAAATGAACTAATTTTGGTAAACATAAAAAGTTCAGTTCAGTTGCTCAGTCATGTCCGACTCTTTGCGACCCCATGGGTTTCAGAACAAGACCCAGTTTCCCCCTCAGTCAGGCTGTCCCATCAGGAAGCTTCCATAAGCCTCTTATCCTTCTCCATCAGAGGGCAGACAGAATGAAAGCCACAATCATAGAAAACTAACCATAAAAAAGCTTGTATCAATTTTAAAAATACACATTTTACTTAATTTCCTATAAAAGTTTGCATATTTTTAAATAATTTTTTTGCCAAATTCAGCAATTTATTATACCATTTTCTAAAATGCTAATGGGAACACATTTTCTTCTGTGTTCCTTTACTAATATAAGTTGATAAAAAGATTAGTTGGGTGTAAGCTTTTTATTTGCATTTCTTTATAGACTTTAAAGCGAAATATTTTTAATGCATTTAAAACAATTTTAGAAGCACATGTGTATTTTAAAATGTGTCTTACACAGCTAATAATTATGAAGTGTTTCAACCATTTTTCATCATTCTTGAAAAACAATCACACTGATTCATTTTTTAAATAAATGTTTTGCCAATGAAAGATAGAATGTAAACATAGTCTAAGCAGATACCAGTCTGAATGATCTCAGTACAGACAGTCCCTCCACATTTGCCAGGCCAAGCTCCATCAAACTAAGGCTGACAATAATTCCATCAAAGATATTCCAGCCCTCTTGGAAATAATAATATGGATCCATGGCGATGATCTTGAGGACCATTTCTGCTGTGAAGATCCCAGTGAAGACCTAAAGTAACATAGAGAGCAGTACTTCACAAGCATTGACAAACTTTTAACACTGAGAATTTGTAAAGAATATTAAACTGTTATGAGTAAAAATATCTAAAATTTAAAGTGAAGAAATGTGACAAAAGAATATACAAGTTTAACATTTTTTTTTTCTGGGGAATATTTTAAATGGGTTTGTGTCATCTAATGAATCGGCTAGATTTCCAAGACGATGCTGAACTTATAACATTTCGTTGTCCATATTTGAAATCTGAAATTAAATAATTGGTACTGATAGTTATTATTAATAGCTACTTATAGCTATTTTGTACCCTATGCTTCTACCATAATCACAACCAATTTTTCAAAAATATGGCAGTAAGAACAAATCTATGTATTATTGGAAGTCACTCAAAAATTACTTCAAATTGGGAAAAACCGTATTTTGTTCTTGATTTTTATGTTGTTTTATTCAAGGGACACCATTCTTATTTCTATAATTCATAAACATTTCTGAAATAAGAATGAGTTTGCCACAAATATTTCTATAATAATTATCTCTGGATTCGTGCCTCAGAATTAAGATTAATTGATAAATAGAGCAAGGAACTGCAGATTTAATTGAAAGCAGTAGGAGAACATTTTCAGTATGCATACACCAACAATTAGGATTAATAAATTATTTGAGAGGCTGGATGAATGTCTATTTGAAAATGGTTTTGTTTTTTAACTCAAAACCACAGGCTAAGACACCCAAGGACATGAAGAGCTATGAAATTACTCTTGGAAAAATTCTTTTAAAGCAATTATCTTAATTAACTATAGATAAAAGCTGCATATTATGACTAAAGCAATCCACTTAGCAAGGTAAATCAGCCTTTACCTTGAATGAACTTTATCTAAATAACAGTATCAAGATTATTTGGTTTCCTAAAATATTAACTTAAGGAAGTTTTGATCCATTCTTACAAATGTGTAAATGCAGCTAACATCTCATTTCCCCAATCACAGAAAAACCTAAGGGAAATACCCATCCCAGAAAAAAATAGCTTAACTTCAGTTATCATTCATTCATTCTAATAGAAGTAAAACATAATTCCAGTAAGCTTAGTGCATGAAAATCCAGATATGTGGTATAATGCACATTAAAAGTGTTTTTTTCTCTTTTATTTTATATAAGAACTCCCCCTGGAGTATTTTTTCCCTGGTTAATGTTAAATAAATTCTGAAGTTTTAGGAGCAGCTACTATCTAAATAAACAGCCTAACTATGGAAATATATTAGTTAAATTCAGTTAGAAACAATCCATCTAAATATCTCCTCCTGTAGAAAATCATAAAGGTGAACTTTTTAGTTCTTCTAAAATGACATGAGGATGTCCTGCATTTTAAAAACCCTTAAATTTCAATTCCTTTTAAATTTATAAAGGGAATGTCTTAAATTTATATTCCTATAAGTTTATAATCATGAAGTTTATAGCATGAAACTTCTATTTAAAAATATTTTAATTACAGTTTGCAGTTTAATGTCATAGCCTTTTATCTCTTTAAATGGTTTCAATTTAGGCCCTAAAAATCATTGATAATTGTTTTTGTTACATTTCAATCTAGTTCAGCATCGTCAGTGGTTAGGAGAAGACTAAGACAGTAAAATCATCAAATGTTTATTGTTTGGACTTAAGCTCATTATATCTTATCTTCTGTAGAAACTTTGTTTTTCGAAAGTTTGGATTACATGCTCTGTAGGCATTCATTCATTCATAAAAAATTGCTGATTACTTACTAGACATTGTTTTAGGCTTTGAAAATAAATACAGTGCTAATTAGGACATACAAGTTGAAATTGCAAACCCAATTCGTCTAGGCTGATAAATTTCTTATGGACAATACATGTATAGGTTTCCTAAGCAGCTTCTTTAATAAGGAGACAATTAATAATAAACAGGACAATTAATAAAAGTGTAAGCACTAAAGATAGGGATGAGAATCAGCCTGAGAGTCTGGACCAAGGGTAAATAAATTGTGAGCATTTTGGGTTGTTTTGAAGGACACTAAGTTTGGATGATCAAATGTTAGGGGTTAAGGTCTCAATTCAGGGATAGGAACATTTCCTTACTGAGTATTTACTTAGAGAGGAAAGTTCTGTTGATACATACATTAAAAAGATAGAAATGTTCATTCTAAAGGCTGAAGCTTGAATATTGGTCAGTTTGCTCCACAGGATCTCTACTTGTCCAGACTGACATTTCATTCTTTGTAGTGAATTTGACATACCTGTAGCCTCCTTTCATTCCATTACTATTAGCTTCTTGTTTTAATACTTCTAGTTTTATCATACCCATGCCTTTTGGATTTGTACCTTTAAATATTTGTTGTTCATTCTTTTTTGGAGGATGAAATTGAAATATATTTAAAGAAAAATGATGGGAAATCAGTCAACATTTATGATTTTCTTTTCTCTCATCTGTCAAATGAGGATATTGAGATGATTCATCAGGTCTGTGTTTAATATTCTTCTATTTCTATCAGTATATTTTTGCTTAGCAAATTTTATTAGAAATTGTGGTGTACCCATAATTATTGTTACATAACAATTTTATTAGTAGTGGTTAGTAAGGGACAATAATCAATTTTCTCTTATACTAGGAAAGGAAATAGGTAGCCAAATAGCACTTCATTGATGCAAGAGGCTTCATAGGTGAGTTCTTGAATTTGGCTTCTAATGATTTTATCTTTCAATAAAGAAAGCCATTTTTTTTCCCTTCTGTTGGGGTCCTTTAATGGACCGGAACCTTGTGGTACTGAGTCGACGATAAGAAAGTGAAAGAGAGAAAGAGAGAGAGAGAAAGAGAGAGAGAGAGAGACAAAAAAGACCCGGGGACCTAAGCTCTGATGGAGCAAAGGTGCTTTAATGATTTTTCTATGAGTATATATAGGCTGCAGTACAAGAAACTTCTTTCGGGAATGATAGAGATCAGAAAACCAAATGTACAGCAACCGTTACCAAGGGAACAAGGGGTAACGTTAGTCACAAGGTCAGGAGACAATGTATATCTCAAGTAAGGGGAAGGAGATTAAGCTGTTTTGTCCTAAGGAGAATGTTTACTAAAGGAGACTCATGCTTGCCTCACACAATGACCTCAGTCCCTGGGAGCCGCTTGAAGAGGGACAAAGGACTCATGAGAGACAGCACGTAGGAATCCTCCCGTCAAACATTCCCTGACACCCTTCAAAGAATTGTGTCCCTTTTCTAAGATTTTGTATTCATACCCTAAACCACACCATTTAATTAAAATAATTTGCTAATCATGTTTCTTTAGGCTTTTATATGAAAATAGCCTATAAAATCCTTACAACAGGTATCATTTTCTAAGTTCCCATCTGGGTCTAGCAGAATAGAGGGATATCATGAATCTTTAATCTCTAGTTGTGAGAGTTGCAGTAAGAAAAACAAATAGAGCAGGAGCTACAGATCTCTATTGATATTCCATGAAGAAAAAGTTACAGGTTAGTTGGAAATGTTTATATGATGAAGGGATTATGTAACCTACTATGTTTGATGGAAGATTTTTTGCTTATAGAATCAGTAAAATGAGTGCATGTGTTTAATAGTCATTAAAACAAACAAACAAAGAAACACAAAGGCAAAACAGAATCTTAGAGAAACTCAATAGAGATTTGAGGTCTCTTGAAACTTACATTTGATCAGTGCAATCAACAGGGAAATGATAGAATTTTTATATGCTTCAGCAGAAGGAGGATACAAAAAAGCACGTTTATCTAAGTAAAGACTAAAAGTGCCACAACTTTTTTATGGCACATTCTTTTGTTATTAATTCAACCAGAAACTCAATTTCCTTATTTATAAGGCAGTATGGAATCATTTGAATAGTAATAAACTAGTCCAGAGAAATTTTAAATTGACTTTAATAAGAAAACTATAAAGTCTTCACAAAATATGCAATGCAACACCCATCTATGGTATATAACATAGATCTAAAGTCAGCTAAGTACCCATAATATAAGCAATATTTCTCTCTCACACAGAGAGAAAGAGAGAATATTAATGAGCTTTTAGCCAGTAGTAACAGTCAGTTTACACATTCGCCTGTTCTTATGGGTACAAATAGTTAAGTGTTTCCTGTCACCTGTGCTCTCTATCTTCATGAGTCTTGTTTCCCTAACACTAAACTCAGTTTACCCATGGTTCTGCTACAGTCAACCACTGATCAGTTTTTCACCTCACTTCTCTACCTCATTATCTCCACTGATACTCAAAGTTATAGCTTTTAGCATGAGGAGAGACTTGAAAAACCGTCTAGTCCCAATACATTGTACTCATGAGAAAACAATATTTGTGACTTTTTCAAGATCAGATATTTAGCACAGACAACTGGACTTGGACCCAAATTTGGTGTTTTAGTCTAGTGCTTTTCCGTCTGATCATCCTATAATCCAACATCTCTTATCCTGTGCTTCCGCACTCCATTGCTTCAACATCAAAATTCTTTAAGACCTCAATTTCCTGCATCACTCTGACAAATTTCCCAAACTGTTCCTAACAGTTCAACTTCCCTAACTGTCCTGGGAAAAATACAGAGCTAGAACAGAACTGTTTTCCATCAGTATTTCAAAGAAAGGTTAATAGAGTACGTAAGAGGAAGGAAGCTGTTTATTGAGCACGTGCTAGATGCCAGGCAAAGTGTTGTGTTTTCACATTATCTCATTATACCTTCACAACAACTCTGGGAGATGAGTATTATTATATCCGTTTCAATAATAGAAAACAAAGACTCAAAATTTTTTATCATACTTGTCCAGATGCTACATTATTAGTAAGGTCAAACCCAGTTCTACCTGATTCCAAAGCCCATGTTCTTTTATGGGTAGGAAACAACCAGTTGGTTATTTATCAAGTTACAACCATGTAAACACTCTGAGAGATACAAAAGAAAAGTAGGATGTGATCTCTGTCATGGAGTAACATGTAGTGGAATTGAAAAACAAGAATTATGATGCAACAAGAAAATGTTTAATGTTCAACCATGTTCTATTCACAGAAATGCATTAGGAGTTAAGAACAGTGTGCTCGGTACGGACTGAGAGTCATATTAGCGGAGAGATGAAGCTGTGGTTGGACCTTAAAGAATATGAAGAACTGAGATGAAGTAATTTGAGTCAGGATACTTTAAATATGAATATTGAGAACGGTGAACTACTTTCCCATATACAAACATATAAACATTTGTGGGTTATAGTGTCAAGGCTGTTCTGAGAAGACTGGTGGTGACTGGTTAGGAAACAGTGGAAAATAAGATGGTATGGGAAAGATGGGATTAGAGGGGGAGTGTTAAAAACCAGGTAAGATTATTGAATCACAAATATAGACAATAGATACTTTGGCAAGGTGAAAGCCAAACTGAGTGTAGAGTACTAGAAATACAATTTTAATGGTAGCTATAGAGGTAAAAAAATTGATACCTAGAAAAAGGAAACAATGGGTCTTGATATAAAATTGTATATAAGAAATAAAAGGTTTCTATTTTGAAGCTGGAAGCCTCTTCGAAACTGAAAGGCTAGAGGTAATACAAAACTAACTTGAAATTTTTAGGGCTTTCAATAAACTGTGAGAAAGATCATCTTTCAGATGTTTAAAGATCCTGGGTCAATAATCTATAATTGCTGGAAATACAGAAATAGAACACAACTTATAAGAGTAGATAATACCTAAAATTGTTGAGTACATACAAATATTGAGTGAAAAACATAGCCTTAATAGGCAAAAGTAGAGAAGTCCAGAAAAGGAAGCAGAAATATAGAGTGACTGGAAAGATGAAGGAGCCAATCAGACAAAAAAAAAAAAAAATCACAGGTGTCAAAGATGAAGAAAGTCTCAAGAATCTGATGTGTGTTATACTGAGTCAACTAATACATGAAGGTGAGGTCACTTATTGAAGTAGACACTTAGATAGTTGTTTGCCCAGTATTCCCTTTCTTCTTTCTGTTGGGAATTAATCCTCCACCTGTGTAATTCCTCAGAACTGTAATTTTCACATGAATCTACCTTCACGAATGTTGGTTAAACCAGAGATGAGCATCTGATCCAAGCTATGCTAAACAGAGTCCTATCACGAGAGTCTTTAAACTGGAACTGAAAAAGAGATTCAGTGTTTTTCCATTGCAGAGGTTACAAGATTTAGAACCAACAAGGTATGGGTGATCATATTTCCTGACCTACAGACAAAAGATGCAATGAATGGCTGGGCTGCATCCAGTCCCTTGGTTAAAGCATTTCCTGAAGCCCAGTTGCAAAATTATCCTCATATGGTTTGGTAATTCATCTTTTTCTTTCCATTTCATGAGACAGTCTTTTTATCTTCCTCTTAAGCTATTGAACTCTGTTTCTATCTTGTGCCGGAAATAGAGGTCTTGGTTAATAAACTATGTAAATTCTTTTTTTACTTGTTCATCCATTTCAGTTTCTTCATGTAGAAGGAGGAAATGTAAATGTCGGCATACACACATACAGTTGTCTACCCAAGTAACATGAACCAGAGTGTGGCTAAATTACAAATGCATTTTTATCAACTATTTCTTCTCTGTGTGAATTCTACTGAAGCATTTTATTAGGTAGTTCAATTTGAAACAACTATGCCCTCGTTTGCACAGATCAATCTTTATGTATTCCCTTCAAAGAACTCTTCATAAGCTGTGTGTGTTAAAACTGCATGCTTATGGAGCCAGAATTAGACCTCATGATTTCTGTTTTTTTCCAGCAAGATTGACAGTAAAGATTTTAACAAGTTTACAAAGGGTAAAACACCATGATCAATCAGCACAGATGTTGGTCTCAATCGTCAGTATTCATACCAGTTGAATTCTAGACCTTATCCCTGAGAATCCCTTCAATATTCCTCTAGATATTTCTTCCTGTGAGGAAAGAGGGTATAGTTTGGGGGGTCTGCATAGCACAAATGGATTTCTTCTTTGGTCTATCTGCTCTATTTCTGACAAAATAAATAAGTAAACTTCAAATGAACTCACCAGGTTTCCTACAGTCAACACACTGCTGAATTGACCAGTCATTGGGTAGTGCTCCATGGCCATGAAGAGGGTATTTAAGACAATGCAAATAGTGATGGCAAGATCAACAAATGGATCCATAACAATTAAATTCATAAGATGCTTTACTTTTAACCATGCATCACAGCAGTCCCAGATCAAGAACATATTGGCAAATCTATACCAGCATGGTGGACATTTCTGCCTAGATTCTTCAAGTTCTGGGGGAACAATAAAGAATGAGATAGTAAATAACAATGTAAACAAATTACTGTTGTAGATTATACATTATTTGATAAAATTGACACTTTTACTTGGGGACGGAAGTTCATATTAGTTTAACAGACTTGAGAAGACAATTCCATTAAATATTTTCACAAAATATTTATGAAAAATGTCTTTAAGCAGAAAAAAATACTTCAATATTTTGCCTCAATTTAAATAAATTACCTATTAATTAGGTAATGGGTTATTAAATTGCTATATTTTCTTTATCAAAACAGGATTTTAAAGTAAGTTTTAGAGAACTATTAAATGTATCAATTACTGTTTCTTTTGAAAGAGCTTTTTCAGAATACTTTCTAAAGCTGTGATCCTTATTAATATGTGTGACCCTTTCTTCTCTCTGTCTCCACATTAGCACTGATCTTTACACATCGACATATGGTATGTTTTTCTTTTTAATATAGATTCAGCCCCAAATCTAGTTCTGTTATTCATATTTACTCATTTTTTTCAGAATTCTAGCCTATTAAAAAGGTACTAGTAATTTAATGGGTACTAGTAATTTAATGGGTGAAATATATATGAAATATATGCCTATTTGCATATCAAATATACCAATAGACTAAGGTACAAAATGTAACTGAAGTTTTCTAAAGAATTTATGTTATATATGAATTCTGATTGATTTATAAAATTACAGTACTGATGTAATATTCCTCCAAACTTGAAGAAATGGGGACTTATTTAATGAATGAACAAGGAAGTAATAGTTCTTGTCCATTCCTGTGTGTCAAAATCAACAAATATCTTCATTAAAGGAATGTAATTGTTTCTGTGTATTTGGAAGATGGAGGAAAGATCTTTTCTTATGGTCCTGTGGAAATGGAACACAGGTTTTGATTTCTCCAATTCAACCCATATGCCTCCTAAACCCATCACCACTTCTGTGCCTGGAGAACAGACTGAAGTTTTACAGATGTTTCTTTGTGCTTCTGCATACAAAACTTAAAAAGAGAAGTTTTTGCTCTAATTGCTTAAGGATAATGTAACATAAGGATAAATCCTCTCTGATGAGCTATCAAGTGGTGAAATAATCACTCGGCAGATGAGAATTGGAATCAAAAAGAAATAGAGACAATATTAGTTTTGTAATCAATGTGATAATAGTATATTCCATATATTATCTACTTAGGCCTATTATACAGTTCTGATCTTGGGTAATTGACTTTTGTAATTCCATGGGAATAAGTAATAGTTCTCCAAACTATATAATCATAGAAAGCTGACTATCCCATGGCTGCCTTCTTACCCTCCATCGTGTTAGTCAGGATGCTGGCTATGCTCATGGCTCTTTGCCTTCCGGAGGAATCTTCTAGCATCTCCATTGAAATCTGGTAAGAACTTAGCCTTCTCTTTCTGACTTCCGTTTCAGTGGTGGTACCCTGCAAACCAAATACTTATGGCTCAAACCACCCTTTTCAGTGAGTAATACAACACAACATTAGCATTTCTTTGGAAAGTCATGCTACATGCAGTTTTCCCAAGTAACAATCTTCAAGTAATGATAAAATACTAATTTATTATTAAGTTATAAATACTTAAAAAAAATCACAGGTGATACCCTACAGGGTTAAAACATGAATTTACCAGTTGGGTGCAATTGTATAAGGCAATTATGTTGCAGAAATATTTTAGTTTACCTGTTGGAATTTCCAGAGAAATTTTTCATAAATCACATATTATTTCATTTAATTCAAATGAAGAGTATTTTAGCTTTCTCATTGATTAAAAATCAGATTAATCTTCCCCCAAAACAAATAATAGTATTATGTAATATTAATATTAAGGCTGAATTATTTTCTTTGAGGCTATATTGAAAATATTGACATATATGGGCCGATTTTTTTCTATGCACAAACACAGATGTACAATGAAATGTGTGTGCTTTCCTGAGATTTTTAAAATTATTTCCACATGCCATCCTATAAGAAATCAAAACATTTTAAAGTCATTTAATAGACACAAGAACATTTTAGAAACACTGTAAAATATTGGCAGTTGTACCGAAACTGCCTGTTATCAATAAATTATTGATCATTAAATTATTTAATTCTAAGTATATGAAATTTCCAGAATATGAATAGATTATTATACAATTCTGGGTGAACCGACATCTGTAATAGGTTGTCACAGTGCCCATTATTCTGTGTTGAATTTGCAGATAGGAGTTTTCACCCCAAACTCTAAAAACCAGGCTCTTTCAACCTAAAGCATTTGACAGTTCATGGTCCCATACAGTTGAGTTGGTTCTCAAGATTCTATTGTCTTTTTCATTCAGTAAAATCATATGTTATTTTTAAGGACTTTCATTTTGGGGAAGTAGGATAGTATGACAGGCTAAACCACCCAGGCCTTGATCATTTCCAATTGGTGTATAATGTCAGTAGTAGCTGATTTATCATCTGTTATCACCTCTGGCGGATGTCCAGTAGGTGAGGTTAGAGCCGATGGTCCACCCACCAAGGAAACCACACCATTGCAATCCACAGTGCTGTGCATCTTCCCATTGGCCGGAAGCCCTGGCACCATCCTGGATGACATACTGGCCTGACTAACGTTACTGTTGCGTCGCTCTCCGTGTCTGTGCGGCACAAACAGTGAGTCTCTCCTGCTCTCGCTGTCTTCAAATGTACTGTGTTCATCGTCAGCAAAGTCATTTTCAGAACCGATATCCTTTGCCCGACCTCTGAAGCTGAAAATACTTGTTTTGCTATTGCGTCGTGGGGAAAACAGGGAACCACGGATACTTAAGAGAGACTGGGGAGAGAGCAAGGAAGGAAAGAATGGGGACAGGGGACACAGCTATTTAATGAAAGTCTTAATATTGCAAAATCTATTTGCTTTTGGGTAAGAATAGTCTTGCTCTTAAACACGGTTTATCAAATTTATAGAGAACACATATGTTTTGATATTTTTATTAAAGACCACAATACAAATTTAAGTAATTTTTCTGATTAGGAGTTCTAATATGCAGTTTCCTAAGCGCATGACCACGTCATTTAATCTTCACTGTAGTCCTGTGAGGTGGATTTTGTTATCGTAATGTTCTAGGTGGGGAACCTGATGCTGGAGAGGACCAATGATTCTTTTTGATAGGTGGCTTTCACTCCTAAATGCTATAATCTGAAAGGGCATACAACTTGGAAAATAAGTTACAGTTCAAGTGAGACTGTTGGCTTGAATTTAAAATGTTTGGACCAACTATGTTACTTCTGGATAATGATTTAAAAACAAAGGCATTATCTCTCCATTCTCTTTTTTTGAGTTCTAAAAGGAAATTACTGTTATTTTCTGGACCTTCTTGTCTTTTGCACATGAGCATAAAAGCCACAAAACTTATCTATGATTCTGTCTTCTAAATTTGCTAAGTTTTCCAAATGGCTACTAATGATTCACCTTGTTTGAGAGAATATATGCCATAGCAAACACAACAGAGAGAATTCCTAGATTGCTGTGTAAGTTACTATTCTTACTTAAAATTTAACACTAGTTTTAAAAATACTTATACATATCTTCACCGATAAGGGTGATGTAGAGGACAACTTATCCTTGTAATATCAACTTAATTTTATTAAAAGGAGCTGGATGATTAAAAACTTTAAAACTTACATATATTTATGAATAAATCAAGTAGACAGTTTCTGATACTGGAAAGTGAGAATTTAGCATGAAGTCCCTTCTTTCATTTTTTGAATGGCTTTTAAATCCTAGCACCAAATAACTCTTTGTTTGTTTTAGCCTTGATGATAGTTTTCAAAAACATCTCTAGTCTCCTGCAGAATCTTCATTTACTCCCTTCCTCATTGACAATGGCATTTCCCATATTCTGTCCCCTCCCCTGCCCCAGTGACCTCTCATGACCTGTTCTAAGTCTCTGTATAGCTAGGTAACATATGTAAATATATACATATACATATGCATACATATCCACATGCAGCTGGAAATACACCTAGACCTTTCCTTTCTTCCACAAAGCTTCAATGTAAAACCAAAATTAGTCATTTTAGCAGAAAAAAAACCATAAAGAAGGCAAACTCCCTCAAACTTAGTTTTGGTCCCTCTGCCTAATTAGGTCATGCTGATTTTATTATGCCCCATTTTATTATGCCCTTTATCTTATGACTTTTCCCTGACTGCAAAGCACTAGAATAATCTTTTTGGCCTTCTGTCTCAGTGATATTCTGGAAAGATACTATTCATTGAGAAATGTGCTGTTCCTTTGGATTTGGTTAGAAATATTCACAAGAATTAATGACTGCTCAGCTTATCCAGGCTGAGACTGTGTCTATGTGACACTCAGTTCATGTAGCAGGTTTGTCTACCCAATGTCAGACAGTAGCTAGACTGATTTTCCAGTCATCAAAGTGATCGAGAAATTAGACATTGTGAAGACATTCATTCAGCCCTCAATAATAAGGAATGATGATGTTTTTAATCTCCTCACATTCAATTTAATTTTATCAATATAATACTTTTATGTCCACACTCATGTTTTGAAACCTTGGTGTGTATTTTTAGGTCCCAGCTTTTTGGAATTGGGATTCAGTAAGCAAGGGTAGGACACTGGTGCTGGTGGTGGTGGTGATGTCTGATTCTTGTGACCCCATGGACCATAGCCTGCCAGGCTCCTCCGTCCATGGGATTCTCCAGGCAAGAATGCTGGAGTGGGTTGCCATTTCCTTCTCCAGGGATCTTCCCAACCCAGGAATCGAACCTGGGTCTCTTGCATTGCAGACAGATTCTTTACCGACTGAGCTATGAGGGAAACCCCAGGACACGGATCTGAGAATTCAAACATACATTCTAGGTGATTCTAATGGAGGTGGACCTCACCCTGCACTCAGAGGAATGCCAGCTTTGAAAAGAAAGTGAGTGTTAGTCGCTCAGTCCTTTCCGACTCTTTGTGACCCCATGGACTGTAGCCCACCGGGCTTCTCTGGCCATGGGTTTCTCCAGGCAAGAATACTGGAGTGGGTTGCCATTTCCTTCTCCAGGGAATCTTCCCAGTCCAGGGATTGAACCCAGGTCTTCCACATTGCAGGCAGATTCTTTACCATTAAGCCACCATGGAAGCCCTATTACCAGCTTTGTCTTACACTACTTCCTAAGATGGTTCAATTCAATCATCTTCATATACCTGTGTTAGAATATGTCTTTGGAAACTTAAAGTCTGTCTACACAATACTGGGTGGGAGTGTGTGGTATGTGTGTACATCTAAAATGTATCTGGTACATGCCTTTAGTTTGAATGTTTTTATGTTGACATGTTTTCAGAGGCGTTTCAAATCCTTGGGTTTATTTGAAATTTCTGTTCACTCTTTGGAAAGTATAATAATGGGTGTGAGCACAGCTTTCAAGACAACAGAGACTGAAAAAAGAAGATAGCAAAAATAGTATTCAGAGAAAATAAACCAAAAATAACACACTAGAAGATGCAGCGGAATGCAGGGAATACCCACAGCTGTGGCAGCCCTTTCTCTAGGGAAAACAAGCTTTTATGCATTAAGAACCAAAAGGCCATCTTTCTTTGCCTCAGGCATGCCAAAATATAAATTCTGGGTATCTTTTTTTTTTTTTTTTGTCTTGTCCCAAGAAGGTAAATCTGAATTCTTTTTCTTATTTTTCAATAGCAAAAGGGAAAATTGAAGCATTTAGGTGTAAGGACACAATTCTGCATGCATGAACTGAACTTGAAATGAATTGGGAAGTCAGAATGGAAGACACAGAGAATTTGAAGATGTTCTAATAGAAGCATGGCATTTCAAGTTAAATGTATGTAGCTTATCAATGTTTTCAGTAAGTCAACAACTATACTTGGTTCTAGCTATGAAGCTTCTGTTTTAAAATAATTGCTTCCTTGTGTTCAAACAACATAGATAAAATCTTGGCAGGAGGATTCACTTTCCATTGTTTGCCTTTAAGTACTTTTTCATGTTGTACTATGAACATGTACTATGTATTTAAGAATAAAATAATATAATAAATGTAAACTAACATCTAAAATTTATGTTAGTAGAGGACAGGATACTCATAATTTATGGCTAATTGGCCTTAACGATTTTAAAGATATACTTGTTTTGAACATTATTCCATGTCCACTTTATGCTTCCTATTCCCACTATCTCCACTGATTCTCTTTCCTTTTAGAAAGGAGTTTGTTTACACAACCAGAAACTGTAAAATGCTTCTGGTATATTTTTGCTTGTGATTGCGTTAATGCTTTTTGCATATTTGTACTGGGGTATGTAACTATCAGTGCTAATAGGCTATTTCTTTTACTTTGCAACATCTATTGTCTATTGTATCTATTTATCTATCAGTCTACCTGCCTATCATCCTACCGTCTCTCTCTCTTCCTATCTCCTTAACTATCTGTCTCACTATCTCCAAATATGAAATGAACTACATATAATGTATGTATATACTAATTCTGTTTTTAGTATTTAAACTCTTGACTTTCAGTTAACTTCCTATTGCTGTTGCTTCTCTTGGTTCACTCAACAGGGGCTTCTCAGCTGCTTCTTGAACATTCTGGGCATATTACCACATCAGGGCCTTCCACTTGCTCTTCACTGAGCCCAAAGTGCACTTCCGTAGAGAGCCTGTTCTCTTGCCTCCTCAAAATCTTTGCTGCAAGGTCTCCTTTACTGTCAAGGCTTTCCAAACCATCCTATTTCATTTTTTTTAACCACCAGTTAGTGCTCTTAATTTTCTTTTCTTGCCTTTCCCCTCCAATTGTGCTTATCACTTTCTGACATAGTCTATGACTTACTTATCTTGTTTATTGTCTGTCTCCTCCTTCTGTATAAAAATCTGTGAGGTCAGCGAATTACACTGTTTTGTTCATTGAGTGTTTTTTTTTTTCCTAGAACTGTCTCTTTCCTCTTGTGAACCATAGTAGGTGAGCAATAAATATTTGTTGGTTGGCTGACCCAGGTTAAAATAATTAGAAGAGTTAATAATTCATAGCACATGAAATTCTAATGGAACCAAATAGGGTTCAAAGCTATAACTGTACTTATCACAGACTTCATAACTATTTACTCTTCATTATGCAACTGATAAAACTTATAAACAGAGTCGATACTATTTACCCTATTTGCCTTGAAAATATGCTGATAAATTGGGTACTTGGCATTAAATCAGAGCAAAAATAGACCGTTTTTAATTTAATTCTCTTTGAGAGAATTTGGGCCATAATTTCATCCTAATGTATCATGGCATGACACCATATCAGCATAATGGAAGATCACGACAGTACAGTTCTCACATCAAAAGATAGAAACAAAATCCAGAGACATTTCTTTCCAAAATTCATACATATCTTGCAGTAATGTATCTAATACATTAGATATTAGTAATATCTAATACTCAGATATTAAAGGCAGAAAACCATGTGCAAAAAAGGTAGGTTCATTTGAGGTCTCAAAATGGAAAAGGTAAACAAGAGATTACAAAACTGCCTCACTGAAGAAAAAAGTTTGATTAGATAGGTTTCACTGCTCCTACCTCCCAACAAAGCAGGTTGAGAAAATGGTCTCAAAATACTATAGTGCTTAAAACTGATTACTGTAAAATAAAAGTTATTAATGATTTAATAAAACTATCTTTTAAAGACAATTTATGATATACATTTAAATAATCATATTAAAATGTTAGTTCCCTGTCCCTCATTTACATCAGATACTACAAAAATATACGAAGATACAGAAATGACAAAGCAAACTGGAATCCTTAGTAGAAAGCTGTACCTGATGAGGGGAGTAGAATTTCTTGTCACTAGTTAGTCGATTTCCATCCATGGAGAAAAGGAAACTTCTTCTTTTGACACTGTCCTCAGATTCAGACTTGGGAAACCTGTTTCCCTCTCCTTTGTTGCTTCCTTTAAGATTCTCCCTCTGTCTTCTTTTCTTTCTTCGGTTCCTCCACTCCTTAGCACTTTTGGAGCTTAATTTTGATGCTTCTGATGAACTTTCCAAGAGCTCTCCTAACCCACCTATTCCACTGAAATCCCTTGAGGCGGCTGATGCCGCTGCAACTGCCTGTGTAAATAAAACCAGGCACTATTTAGAACATGCGGCTTTGGAAAACAGTTGACTACGGTACATATGTTGCCATTTAATACAATGAACTATATTTGAAAATTTATGTCTTTCTGGTCATTTTTATGTTTTACTACAAGAGTTTACTTAATAATGATACATTTTTACATAGTATAAAGCAATATGTTAGGTTATGAATTAGAAAAGTCTGGTTTGGCACATCTTCTGAAGTCTTTTTTTAAAAACTCTGTTGAGATTAGCTTCATTTCAGGGAACAACTGCTCTCTTAAAAATATCTTCTACACTTTAAAAGCAAATGTTCTCTTAGTGGTGGTGTCTGGTCTGATTACTATTCCAATTCCATCCATAGGTTTGTTCCTCCCACTTGTGATTGTGAACAACTGAGTGGTATTTTTTTCTTCTAAATCTAGGACAAAAGTCTTTTCTTTTTTTGTGAACTCAAAGCATTTAAAGTATCTACTTTTTACCTCTGGGGGAAGTAGTGGGAATGTATTGACTAATTTATCCTCTTCCTTCATTTGAATCACATTCAGTACTATTATTCGAATTTCTGAGTTTGTGCATACTCACCTGCTCAGTCTTGTCCAGCTCTTTGCAACCCCATGGACTGTATAGCCTGCCGGGCTTCTTTGTCCATGGGATTTTTCAGGCAAGAATACTGGAGTGGGTTGCCATTTCCTCCTCCAGGGGATCCTCCTGACCAAAAGATTGAACCTGCGTCTCCTTTATTGGCAGGCAGATCCTTTACCACTGAGCCACATGGCAAGCCCTCCCATCCCTGAGGTCATATTAATCCCAGAGTCTACATGATTAATTTATTGCATAGCACTTTTAGCTTAAAAATTTTAAATGTTTATTTATTATTATTATTACAAATAATAATGAAAATTAACATATCAGTCAATAAATACCTGAAATAATCATTCAAAGGATTATGACTACTTCAAATATTTTCTTTCCATATTTCAACACTGAGTATACTTAAGCATTTTAGTGTATGTTCTGCTGAAGCAAGCACTACTTAAGCATTTTAAATTTCTGCACCTACTAAAGAAAGACAGCCGCTTTGAGGTGAAACATGGCATGCCAAATCTTTTGTATTTTTATTTACGTGAATGGTATTTTTAGATGGGAAATGATCTAACCACTAACCAGAGAGGATATGAATTTCAAAGCTGAATTCTCATTAAGTATATTCCTGTTGATAAAAATAATCATCAAAATGGAAATGATTATTAGACTACTGGTTCAACTCTTTACATATGTCATTACTGAATACAAACAACTCTAAAACAGCTACTATTTGTTCTATCTTCTCCTCTTCGCCACTAGACATATTCTTGTCTATTCCTATAGATAGGAATTCTGTCATTTGTGTGTGTGTGTATGTGTGTTTGTGTCTGTCTGTCTGTGTGCACATGTCTATTATGTCACTTGACATAAAAAAAGACCCAGATAATGTTTGGTGAATAAGGGTAAAAAAAGGCATTATACTGTCAGTTGTCTCAGATCCTGAATAGGGGTATGGGAAGAATAAGACAGACTTGACTTTTCAAGATCTCATAAAAGCTAGGTTTTAGAATAGACCATATAATAGAAATATATTTTAGAAAAGAATATAAAACTCATATTGAATGCTTTGACAACATTTTCTCCTTTGTTTTCTCCTTCTTGAGAAGCAGACCCTTTCTAAGTAGCTCCCATTTCTGAACCTCATCTCAATTAAAAATTTTTTAAAAGGTTTAAATCTAAAGGTACTATGATACACATTCCATGGGATTAACATGACCCCAGGGAACCACAGTATTACATATAGTACAAAATATATGTGTTGGGCCAAGGATGATTGCTATATTCATTATAGAAACCCAAATCAAAAGCTTGATAAAATACAACCCTAACATTTAAATGAAACATTAATTCAGAATTTATATATTTATAGAATGAATATAATCAGATATCCAGATTTTTTTAGATTGAATTTTTCTTTTTTTTCCGCTGAGCCATGTGGTCTGCAGCATCTTAGTTTTTAGTTCCCCGACCAAGGATCAGTCAAATTCATGCCCTCTGCAGTGGAATCTTTGAGTCTTAAACATTCAACCACCATAGAAGTTCCAGTTAAATTCTTGATTATGGATATCACTTTTAGTATCAGTAGTGAAAGATGATAAATATTAAGGGCCCTTTATAAATATGAATAAATTTAATATAAAAGTATAAAATAAAGTGGATAAATGAAGGACTAATTTGAGCAAGTTAAATATAGTTGCGTAGTGCTTGATACATAGGAGAGACATAATATACAGCATTCCTTGAGAGAATGAATGTATACATATTTCTTTTTATCCAAATAAAGTCCTTAATTTTCCTTTCCACTTTGTATAGAGAAAATCGTACAATGCATAGTGCCAAATCACTTATTCACTTGTTTGTTATCAGGAAAAAAGGAAGTGGAAGTGGTGGTAATAGTCTTTTGACATAAGTCTGAAACTCAGGTTCATTTAAATCACTTCCAGAATTTGTTTTGCATAAGACATGATTTCCCTACCTAGACTGGGTAAACAGTTGAAATAACTCAAAACCAAAACAGATTTTTTGTAAGGCAACAACGGTAACCTCCCGACACAACACATTTTCTGTGTCACTCGTCAACTCGAATCTGTCACTGATTCCACTTCCAGGGATTTGCCAATTCCCTCAGAGGCAGATGTTTCCTGTCACCTCCCATGTCTGTGTACCTGTTTATACGCAGCTCTGTGACATGGCCAACGTCCTGCTTACTTAGGCTAGTAGTGTTACTTTCACAGTAGGTTTGCTGAATTCTTATTGTAACAGATAACAAATATGTGCTTAATATTTCCACAGGGAATAACATTTTGTTTTTCTTATCTCTGTGTGAAACAAAAGAGGCTCTATAATTTACTGTATCTGTGTGTCCTTAAAAAATAAAATAAAAAATGTATCTGTGATTATACTTCAGTGTAAACATACGATCCAGTTTTAAAATCTCATTTTAAAACCTCAAGACATTAACTATACTTATTACAATTCTACCCCAAATTATATTGGGCCTCTTAAATGTCACTATTTCTAATTTTGTCTCAAAGTTTACTGCTAAATTTTTCCTATCAGGCCAATATATATTGCTGTGGAATATGCTACGCTGAGCACTTAGACATTTAAAGATCACAAATTAAATGCCAAACACAATTATGATGACATAGGACAAAACATTTCTTTCTTTGTCAGTTTGTCTTTGTCTTTTAAAGTTGTACTTGGAAAAAAAAATAAAGTTCTACTTGGTTTGTGAGCTGAATATGGCTTTTTTTCATGTCTAAACAGTGACTAGCACTTAGAGGTCTTTGAATATATATTAAGTAAAAATGGAACTGATGCTAGACTTCATGAAGTCATTAGCTAGATAGCAGCTTTTGAAGAGTCACAGATGATAACCAGACTCATTTTACACTGGAGCCCCAGTGATCTCATGGGTGTACTGTCTCCCTCTCTTTCTGTCCCCACCTCCCACCTCTCCGTCAGCACGGGCTATTTATTGGTCACTGTTACCTGCACTGTCAATAAGGAAGTAAAATTACCTTAGCACTCGTCCATCCCCGTCAATATTAAAACACTGGGATAAGTTACCCTGCAATCAGTTTAAACTTTTGTGTATATGAACTTAAAGCTGAATCAAATCAAGATTTGATCTCTGGACTCCAATAACTGACTTTCAAGTGAAAAGAACTGACATTTTGGCTAACCTAATTAGGATATAATTAGATTCTTTAAACTTCTGCTAGACAATAGTGTACTTTTACTGCTAAATTTTAAAGATTATACTCTTTTAACTGATGTAATATTTTACCCTAAAATGGCTGCATTTCAGAAGACATTCTTACTCCTGTACTGTAGGTCGGTTTATTCTCATGCACATTGCTTTGTCTGTTTTTGTAAATGACGATAGAATAACCCAATGCTTTAAAATACAACTAGTATGTAGTATCTGTCTATATGTGTATACACATATATATTATTTCCTATACCTTTTATTTTTAGCTTTGAAATGAAAAAATTCTTTGCCCTGTAAATAGCTATCATTTCATCATCTTACAAATGTGGAATTTGTAACAATCTGGAATAAACTCTTGAATACTTGAAATATAGGAGAAATTCGTGGCAAGCATGAGGTATACTTTACAAGTTACACTCAAGTTATCACCAAATTTGTTTATGACTTTTTTTATAGATCAATAAACTGTAACCATGATACTACTCTGTACCCAGCGTTAACAGAAAAATAGAGTCAGCACGTTCAGCAACTATTAAGTATATGGTTGGTCTGAGTAACCAGATAAGCAATTCACTGTCAAATCTGTCTCACCAAAAAAAAGCCTCAGTAAAAAATATCTATTGCTGTATGTCGTGCATCTTCAGAGTAACTCAGAATTATTAAAAATTTAAATTTTCAACACACAAATTCCAAGGATATTCTGACATTCAAATAATGCCTCTAATGTTTGGGAACATCCATTTAAAAAAATCACTATGCACAAAAATTATTTGGATTTCTGCTTCTGGTCAAGATATAGTAACAGATCTGATTCACTCTTCCTCCTAAAACAACCACTAAGCAGCCTAGGTACATGTAACAATGGTTTTGAAGAAATTATGAATGGGGGCATTGAGTTGAGTTTTCAGAAGGGTTTTCACATAGCAGTAGGGAATAATTAGCCTTAGACTAAGTTCTAAGTTATACCTAACACATCTTCAAAGATTTGAAGATGGAAAAAAGATCAAACTGTTTATAAGTAATTTAACTATGTTCCCAAACTTAGGTCAAGAATTTTTATAGGAATACAAAAATATCCAGAACCCCAAAAGATCAAGTTTCAAGTGTCTGGAATTTAATCAAAGTTTGCCATAAATGTAAAAAAATCAGGAATATATAATCAATAATGAACAGAAATGATTAAAATTGATCAAGATCTGACACAGATGTTAGAATTAGCAGACTTTAGGACTCTATAACTATAGGACTCTATAAACATTTATTATAACTGTATTGTGTGTGTTCAGTATGTTACCTATGTGGGAGAAGTAAAAGAAATTCTGATCAAGCTTTTCAAGATGAAAGCTATAATGTCTGAGATGAAAATACCCTAGGTGGGACAAAGACAAATCTGATGATGTAGAAGAAAAGATGATAAACTTGAAGACATAACAGTAGAAACTTTGTGAACTGAAATTAACAAGCTAATTCTAAAACTCATATGCAGCTACACATTTTAAAAATATATTTGACTAAGAATAGTCAATACAGTCTTGAGAGAGAAAAATAAAATTGGGGAGTTACCACAATCTGATTTCAAAATTCACTCAATAGCTACAGTGATTAAGAGAGTGTGGTTTTGGTGTAAAGAGAAATCAATTGAATAAAATAGAATCCAGAAATAGATTTACTCACATATGGACAATTGATTTTGCCAAAGTTTCAAAGGCTGTTTAGTGGAGAAAAAATATTTTGTTCAACGAGTGATGCTGGAATAATTAGGTATTCATATGCAAAAAAAGGGCTTCCTTGGTGGCTCAGATGGTAAAGAATCTGCCTGCAGTACTGGAGACCTGGGTTCAATCCCTGGCTTGGGAAGAACACCTGGAGAATGGACTAACTATCCACTCCGATACTGTTGCCTGAAGAATTACATTGACAGAGGAGCATGGTGGGCTACAGTTCATGGGGTCACAAAGAGTCAGATATAAGTGAGCGACTAACACAACAAGTAACAAGAAATTTTTAAAAAGGCTCAGCTCATAAATCACACCACCTTACAGAAAAATTAGCTTAAAATGGGTCTTTGACCTAAATATAAAACATAAAACTTGCAGAAGAAAAATTAGGAGAAAATATTTGTAATGAAGACTTGGCAAAAATATCTTAGATGCTACGCCAAAAGCATGATCAGAGAAACAGAAAAAAAAAAAAATCTTGATAAACTGCACTTCATCAAAATTTAAAACTTTTGCCTAAAAAGTACAGTTAGGAGGATGAAAGAATAATTAAAGATTGGGAGGAAATATATGCAAGGAATAGTTACATGAAGGACTTATTTTTTTTTTATACATAAAAATTATTCAATCTCAACAATAAGAAAACAACTTAGCTAAAAATATGGGGAAGGTAGTTTTGAATATCCACTTTACAAAAGAATCCATACAGATAGAAAATAATAACATAGAAAGATGCTCAGCTTCACTAATTGTTAAGAAAATGCAAAATAAGACAGAAATGAAATACTGCTTAGTAGAATGGTCACCTGGCTTCCCAAGTAGCTCAGATAGTAAAGAATCTGCTTACAGTGCAGGAGACCTGATTTGATTCCTGGGTCAGAAAGATCCCTTGAAGAAGAGAATGGCAACCCCCTCCAGTATTCTTGCCTGGAGAATTCCACTGACAGAGGAGCCTAGCAGGCTTCAGTCTGTGGGTCGCAAAGAGTCTGACATGACTGAGCAACTAACACACACAGAGAATGGTCAATAAGATTGACCATACCAAAGTTGGTGATGTAAAGGATATAATTCTCACTGACATGAATTGAATTTTGATTTGTCTTTCCATGACTTTCATCTTTCAATTTATGTTTTTCCTTGTAATCAAATATTGTTCTTCTCTCTTTTTTCTTCAAGACATGAATGCCCCATTCTCTATGCCCCTAGCCCAAACAGTCTTTAATATTAATGAAAATTTAAAGTTGGCCTCTAATAGCAGATGCCTTCCAAATATCCTGATACCCTATTGTGCTATAGAAATCCTGAAGAATGATTAAGCGTAGGTAGACATGAAGTGTTGAGTTCAAAATTTGAGATCAATCAATACAGAATAAAACTTCAAGTGTAATTAGGGGTGAAATAGGAATATTTGGAAATACCAGTTGTGTATCTTTTTTTGTATTAAACTGAAAATAAAGTTCTTCCCTGAGATTTCATAAGATAATTGCATAGTTAACCTCATCCTGAATATGTTTTCTACCCTGAGCTAATTTCCTCATGAAAGTGAACGTAAAAGTCACTCAGTCTTGTCTGACTCTTTGTGACCCCATCTATAGTTCATGGAATTCTCCAGGCCAGGATACTGGAGTGGGTAGCCTTTCCCTTCTCCAAGGGATCTTCCTGACCCAGGAATCGAACCCAGGTCTCCCACATTGCAGGTGGATTCTTTACCAGCTGAACACAAGGGAAGCCCAAGAATACTGGAGTGGGTATCTATCCCTTCTCTAGCAGATCTTCCCGACCCAAGGATAGAACTGGGGTCTCCTGCATTGCAGGCAGATTCTTTACCAACTGAGCTATAAGGGAAGCCCTCAGTTTCCTCATATATAGTATCTAAAAAGTTACTTTGACTCTAACTTAGGAAACAATTTCAGTTTCAATAGCTTTCTCTTTTCTAATGACAATGCCGACGTGCTATGTGAAAAGCCAGTACCAATTTTACCTCTGTGGTACAATATGCCTACTTTAAACTAAATAACAATAACAATGATGATAATAATAATAAAGCAGCTTTGCTTATTGTCACTTAGTACCTGAGCTTCTTCCTGTTGCTTTTTAATCTGTTCAAGCATCTGCTGAAATTCAGCTTCTTTCTGTTCAGCCTCTTCCAGCGTTGCCTGATTCTGTTCTTCATAGGCCATGGCCACCACAGCCAGGATCAAATTCACCAGATAAAACGAGCCCAAGAAAATCACCAGCACAAAAAATATCATGTATGTTTTTCCAGCAGCACGTAATGTCTAGGGGGAAGAAAAAGATCAATCTCAACAATATTTTATAAAATGTCCCCAAATAAAGATCTGCTTACTAACATTAGATAGTCAGAAGATGAATGCTTATTAGCATTCAGTGTATTTGACCAAGATTATTTTTTATTTTAAAATGCACACACACACACAAGTAAAATTATTTGAGAGTTGATTGTAGTGTCATTTGATGTAAGCATACACATTTTAAATTTGTACATATTGGATATACATTTGAGGACTACTAAAATCCTTTTTCTTAGAGTCTATAATGCAGGGAAATATTACAAGTAAGAACACTTTTAATTCCTTTCAGTGGAGTTACTACTCAGTCCACACTGTCTTTCCACATCATCTAGAGATAACATCTTTCTTGCCTCCTAGTGCCAATTAACCTTAAGTTGAATTTGAAATTTTTATATAATTGAATTTTAAAATCTTTTACATGTTCTTGTTACATCCACAACTATATTATAAGCTCAAGTCATGAACATTCTCTGCATCCTCCATAGCCCCTAGCAGAATGCTTCTCAACAAAGAATCTCAAAATACGTGTACTGACTCAATGAACAGTTGGAATCTTAGGCACACTCACTTTATGATGGACCCTTCTCAGTATTTTAGAGTATTATAGACAAATGCCTATACTTGTGATTTCATACATGCTCATAAATTTAAATTCTATGCATGTTATTTTGAACCTTACTGCTGTGCTCTGGATGTGAGTGTCTTACCAAATCATGTGTTAAAATCCTAGTGCACAATGTGATGGTATTAGGAGTTATGGCTTCTGAGAGGTGCTTAGGTCATGAGAGTGGGACCCTCATGAGTGGGATTAGTGCCTAACAGAAAGAGCCTCCAGAGAGATCCCTAGTCCCTTCCTCCAGGTGATGACACAGCAAAAAGGTGTCAGCTTATGAGCCAGGAAGAGGGCTCTTGCCAGAATGCACTCATGCTGGTATATTGATTTTGGACTCCCCAGCCTCCATAACTGTGAGAAATATATTTCTGTTATGGCATTTTGTTATTGCAACCCAAAAGGACAAACACATTTACCAGTTGATAAAGGTTCTCCCAGTAGTCTTGAGTCATGAGTCGAAATAGAGACAAGAAAGCCCAGCTAAAAGTGTCAAAGCTTGTGTAGCCATAGTTGGGGTTTCGACCAGCCTTCACACAGATGTATCCTTCTGGACATTGGCTGCAAGAGAGAGGAATGGAGCTGGGTTCAGCAGAGCAGTTATAGCTATTTGAATCCATATTGATTTATAGGAATTGTCAAAACCCAGAGTTGCTGTCTGTGATGAATTTTCTTGCTTTCATATCCAGAACGCTTTAGGTAATTGCTCACAGTGAAACTGTTATCAGATAAAATTTATCAGGAAAACCAATAGAAAACTTAGGTGCACTGGAGTCCTATTTATAGACGTTTACCATGGCAGAGCAGAAATCACACATTTTTGCCTCTGACACCTCTCTTTTCAAAAGTGGCAGCAATCAGTGATTAAAAATGAAAACCCAGAAAACAGCCAAAAGGTAGGGAACTGCTTAATGAGTTACTTCATTAGCCACTTTGAATAATTTTAGATGTGCAGAAAAATTACAGAGTACAGAAACTTCCCATATGTCCTATGCCTGGTTTCTGGTATTACTAACATCTTACGTTGGTATGTTTTAATCAATATTGATACATTATTATTAACCAAAGTCCATCATTCATTCTTATTTTCTCAGTTTTTCCTTAATATCCTTTTTGCATTCCAAGATCCCACCCAGGAGGCCACATTTCGTTTAGTCAACATGTCGCTCTAAGGCTCCTCTTGGCTGTGACAGCTTATCAGATTTGCCCTTGTTTTTGATTACCTTGACATTTTTCAGGAATACTGGTCAGGTATTTTGAAGAATTTCCTTCAATTGGGATTTGTCTGATGTTTTTCTCATGATAGATATTGAGGTTATGGCTTTTTGGGGAGGAAGACCACAGGTGTAAATTATCATTATCCTTATATCATATCAAGAGTACATGCTATCAATATGACATCACTGTTGATAATAACTTTCATCACCTGACTTGAGATAGTGTTTGTCCGGTTTCTCCATTTACTCTTTTTTTCCTTCTTTTTCTATCCTGTTCTCTTTAAAATAGTCATTATGTGTTGCCTACACATACGGAGCAGGGAGTTATGATCTACCTTCTTAAGAGTAGAGTTGTGTGCAGAAATTTATTTGGAATTCTAAATGAGATTTATCTATTATCGCATTTATTTATCTATTATTCAATCTGTTTTATGAGTATATACTTATGGATATTCATTTTACACTTTGAATTATAATACAATTATATGTATAATATCATTGTATGGTTTTGCTTACATTGTTCCACTTTTGGCCATTGGGAGATTTTCAGGTGACTCCTGTATCTCTTTGCCATAACCCATGGTGGTATGTATTTTGTTTTTGTTTGTTTTTCCACACTTTCTTACATTCTGGCACTATGATATGGTCCAGGCTCATCTTTTATATTTCCTGCCCCAGTCCTAGAATCAACCATTTCTCCAAGGAGCCTTTGCTCTTTTATTGAAGAGTGGTAAATCGTGGTAAATGTGTGTCTGTGTTTGTGTATACACATTTGTCTCCTCGCCCTGCCAACTGAGGGCCCAGAAGCAATGACACTGCCTTGGCAATAAACGTGGCACCCAGATATTGGTTTCTAATATTATGCAAATAGCCACCTGTGCCTAGGTTAAGCTAAACATGAGGTCATAGTCGTTTCTCCAACTTTATTTCATTATTACTGGATCATTCCAGACTCCTCCCTTTTCTTATCTGTAACCCCTCACTCCGAAAGTGAGAAACTTGAGTTCTGTCATCTACTATCTATATACTTAATTATTCAGTGCCAGTGTACATGCATAATTGTTTCTGGATTGTTAATCCATACTGTGATGGGAAACAACTTTATCAAGAAGAGTATAGTTCTTGATAAAGAATATAGTTCCTTTTGCCTTTAGTTTTATAGGCTCCATTCATTTCCAAAGTTACTTAGATTAGTACCTATTCCCTTCCTTCAGTTTATTATTTAAATGTATTTAGATACTTTGTCACATTCTGTGTTTCAACTTGAGATCTCTCATCCTCACACAATTTAAAAAAATTTGCATATAGTATTAAGTCTTTGTGCTGTAAAGTTTTGTAAATTTGACAAATACTTAATATTTACCATTTCAGAATCATACAGAAAAATTTCTCCACCCTAAAAAATCCCCTATACATCACCCAGTCAAGCCCCTACCCAGAACCCCTAGAAAACATTAATCTTTTTATCATCTCTATTATGTATCTTTTCCAGAATATCATGCAATTGGAATTATACAGAATGTAGCTTTTTCAGATTGCCTTTTTTTTTTTTTTTACTTATTAAGATGCATTTAAGGTTCATCAATATTATTATGCCTTGATAGCTTATTTCTTTTTATTACTCAATGACATTTCATTGTATGAATATACCACAGTTTATCTTTTCAGCACTTTAGGGACAACTTGATTGCTTCTGGTTTCTTGTGATTGTGAATATAGATGGTATAAATAGATATTTACATCAGGCTTTTGTGTGGATATAAATTTTCAAATTAGTTAGCTAAATAATTAGTGGAGTAATTACTGAGTTATATGGTAAGACTGTGTTTATTTTGTAAGAAACTGCCAAATTGTCTTTTAAGTGACTGTACTATTTTGCATTCTAGCCAGCAGTGAATGAATGAGAATTCCTGTTGTTTTGCATCTTCACCAGCAGTTGGTATTGTCAGATTTTTTGTTGTTGTTGTAATTTTAGTCATTCTAATGGATATATAAGAATAACTCATTATTGTTTTACCTTTCAACTCCCTAATGACAAATGATGTTGAGCATCCTTATATATCCATATTAGCCATCTGTGTATATTCTTTTGTAGGTGTCTGTTCAGTTTGCCCATTTTAAAATTGGGTTATTTTTTATTTTAAGGGTGCTTTGTGTATTGGGGGTACACATCATTTATCAGATTTGTGTTTTGCAAATATTTTCCCTACTCCGTGCCTTGTCTTTTCACTTCCTTTACAGTGTCTTTGCAGAACAGAAGCTTTTAAATTCAACTTATAAATTATTTCTTTCAGGTATTTGCTATGGGGGTTATATCACAAAATCAGAAGTCATGTAGCTTTTATTCTATGTCTTCTTAAAGAATTTTTATAGTTTTCTGTGTTTTACATTTAGGTTTATTATTGGTTTTAAGTTACTTTTTGTGTATGGTATAAAGCTGTATTTAAGTTCATTTCATTGCACATGAGTCTCCAATTCTTTTAGCATTCTTTCTTGAAAGCACTTCCCTGTCTGTATTGAATTGCATTTTCTTTGTCAAAAATTAGTTGACTACGTTTTTGTAGTCTGTTTTTTTGAATCTCTGTTCTCTTTCATTGATCTATATCTAGTATTTCCCAATACCATATTGTCTTCATTACTATAGACTTATAGGGAGTCTTAAAATGGAGTAGATTTCTTTAGAATTTTATTTGATGTTTAACAATAGAGTGACCATCAATTTTACCGTGTAAATTACCTAACCTATACAGACACTCAATAAAGGGAAGTGATTACTATGGTTTAATAGAGATAAAGTATACATTAACCAACCTTATCCAAAATTTTATCTAGGCTTTTACATTAACTATAATAATAAAAACAATAGCTAATGTGCAATAAATGTTTATGATGGACCAGGTGTTAGTCCAAGTGCTTTATATGTATTAAGTAACTGATCCCCATAACAACCTGAAGGGAGAGATGATATTACTCTTCAGTTTAGAAATAAATAGACTTAAATACAGAGAGCTTCACTCTTTTCCAAGGTCAAGAGTTTGTAAATGGTGGAGTTAGGATTTGAACCCAGATATATATATGTAAACCCAGGTACATATGAACAGTTGGAGAAGGGAATGCCTACCCACTCTAGTATTCTTGCCTGGAAAATCCCATGAACAGAGGAGCCTGGCAAGTTATAGTCCATTGGTCACAAAGAATTGGACATGATTGAAGCGACTTAGCACACACACTCATGTATATGAACTATAGAACTTATGCTCCTGTTCTCCACCCTCTCCTACCAAAGTTTGGGAAAACTATCAGGAAAAAAAAAATTCCCCCAAATTCTATCTCTGCTACTGGTATATGGTTTTAATAATCCTCTTAGATCTTTATGACCACATCAGTTTCCCATCTTCTGTTGCTGCTACTGCTAAGTCACTTCAGTCATGTCCAACTCTGTGCAACCCCATAGACGGCAGCCCACCATATTGCTCCATCCCTGGGATTCTCCAGGAAAGAACACTGGAGTGGGTTGCCATTTCCTTCTCCAATCTTCTGGGATGACTCAAGATATGTTCTCTGTAAGTTTTGTGATCTAAGAGTCACTATTGCTATCCCTTGGCTTTAAAAAATTTCACTCTCTATCCTGAGTTATGGACTTCAGTAAAGAATCCACCTGCAATGTGGGAAACCTTGGTTTGATCCTTGGATTGGGCAGATCCCCTGAAGGAGGGCATGGCCATCCACTCCAGTATTCATGCCTGGAGAATCCCCATGGACAGAGGAGCCTGGTGGGCTACAGTCCATGGGGTCACAAAGAGTCAGACCCGACCAAGCGACTAAGCACAGTACAGCACCCTGACATAGTTAATTTGCAGTACTCTTGGCAAAATATGTTAAGTATGAGAGACTAGCAGGATGACTAAGACATTACAGCATCTCTTATTGTGTAATGTGACAGAAAAGAACTATAAAATATGCAGATGGAGACCAGAACATGCCTTTGACATGCATCTGTCACGTGGATCCCTTGTATATACAGGGTTTCATCCAATTTCAAGAGTATCTGAGTTTCTCAAAGCAGTTTTCCAACTGGGTTTGCACCCTGATGACCATGTTACAGCCTGGATCTTTTCCAACAAGGGCAAAACCTGTCCCATCAACACATCCTAACACCAGTCAAAATGTGCCCATCTTGTTTTTCCTTCCCTGTAATTCTTAACTGGCTCTGATGGGTTTACAGATAAGACAGACACTGGACCTTCATTCTTGAAAGAAAAATTCATGTACATCTTATCTGTGAAATTCTGGATAAAAGGTCTTCACCCAAAGGGATGATTTTAATGACTGTGAGTTTAGCATAAATACCAATCCCAAAAGATGGAGAAAGTACTTCCTAGGTAGGCAGCACCACTCTTTATTATACACATGCAAGGCTACCCATGTATATTTTCTTCCTATTTGCTTTTGCTTTTTCCCAAAGTGTTCTACATCTTAAAAAAAAAAGTTTTCCTTACCCTGCATCTGATCCATTTCCACACAGCAAAGGGTCACTTTGTCCATCCAGAACATAAAAGTGACCTGTTAATATAAAGAATAAACTATTTCATATCAATCCTGTTGACATTAGGGATAAATAGAATTTGTTTATCTGTTATTTCCAAAGTGGTCACCAAAAAAGTAATTTACAAAGATGGCTTCAAGCCCACAGCCTCAACTATTTATAGTTGAAAACTCATTCAGCAACACTAAGATTAACAATGGAGCAATATTTCTTACTGTCATCGTCAATGTAATCCTTCCAGTTAAATGTGCTCATTGTTACATTAACAAATGTCCCATTTGAATTCATTGTGCCATTAAAGAAAGAGGTGGTGTTGGTTTCAAAAGCAGAATCGCTTGGGGGCCATTGTAAGCATTTATTCCGCAGATTGCCCATGAACAGCTGCAGACCAATTAGAGCAAACACGCTCAGACAGAACACAGTCAAGATCATGACGTCAGAAAGCTTCTTCACAGACTGGATCAGGGCCCCCACGATGGTCTTTAAACCTGTGGAGAGAGAATGAGGTCAGCTGAGGAAGAGTGTCACAAGCCATAGAGTCTTCTTAATAGTCATATACATTCTCTTTCCCCACAAACAGTTGCCTGTCTGTTTAGACACCAAAGCTTTATGGGCAGCCAGATGGTTTGGGAAATGGATGAAGAGCAGATTTTATTTATGAGCAGTGTGCTTTTTGGAGGTTTAAAATGACGGGGTAAATATCTAGGCAGGAAGTTTTTTTTTTTTTTTAAATGTGTAGTTTTATGTGCTGCTATGAACATGTAAAGACAAGTTTGCAGTTATTTTTCACTTCACATTTTGCAGTTTTTCACTTCACATTTTGTGTTTCAGGAGGCTGTTTCTCTCCAACCATTTTTTAATACTAGCTTTCCAAGTTTCAGTGGTTTAGAGGAGAAAAGAATTTTAAGATAATTAACATCCCATGCCATTCAGTAATAATCTTTTCTCCTTTATAAGAGGAGATCCACTTTCAAAATATATCTGCGGTAAACAGTAAAATCTAAATCAGTTAGTAAAGCCATGATAGCAAAACTTCTATAGGATGTAAAAAAGAAAGCATTACATCATAAATGCACAAAAAAGTGGGTGAGAAAGAGAGCAAAACTAGTATTTTGTATGGACACCTCATGCAATTCTCTGTTAAACTCAAAGGCTGACTTTATAAATAAACGTAATTTCATTTGGCATTCTTGAAGATAAAAAAAAACAAACATGATAAGCAACAAGGCTAATATTACATGTGTAATTTCAACCTCAGTATTATTACAGTGTATTTAAAGTCAGCCTCGGTGTTTAACCTAGCTCTCACCTGGAATGACTGAAATTGTTTTCAGTGCTCGGAGAACTCTGAATGTTCTCAACGCTGAGACATTGCCCAGGTCCACAAACTCTGTCACATATCTGTAATAGGGAGTTCACACACAAACACAATAACAGAAAAGTTGGAGATATAAGGGGCCTACCATCTTACACCAGTTTCTTCTTACCTGGAATTACAGAAATAGTTTTCAGAGCTCTCAAGACTCTGAAAGTTCGAAGAGCTGAAACATTGCCTAGGTTTACAAATTCTGTTACATACCTGTAGGATTAAATCAGAGTTACTGATAGTTTTGGCAAAGTTTATACTAAATAAAGAATGAAAAGTGGGTTGGTTTGGCATATAGAGCCCCTTGAATTTTACAGAAATGCTAGACTTCAGGGTGTCATGTGCTAAAAGCTGCCTTTAAGGATTAAAATTTTGTTGCTTTATTTCAGTACAGTTTTCACTAATATGAACGTTTGTTTGAAAAACTAATTAAAGTACAGTTGGTGGTATTAAATTTATAGTCAATGAATAACTTCATTTTGATGAAGTAGAAGACTATGGCATGAAAGTAATTCCATTTATTGCTCATTTATCAGATACATTTACCTTGCAATATATATTTTAATATGTATTCTCAAAATATATGAGGCATATAGTTAATTTGGCTAACAAGCAAAGTCTACATTTAAAATATGTCACAACAACCTGTTGTGCTACAACTGTTTCATGCCTTTGAGCTTAACATGTTTTTAAAAATACTCACGCCATGACTATGACACTGAAATCCAGCCAGTTCCATGGATCACGAAGGAATGTAAAATCTTCTAAGCAAAACCCTCTTGCCAAGATTTTTATAAGTGACTCAAAGGTATAGATTCCAGTGAATGTGTACCTAGGAAAAGCATCCAAACAAAAATTAACAATTTCATTTGAACTGTTAAAATATAGCAAATCTGATTCTTTTGTGGTTTTTCAGTTCACTAAGATGGAATTCCTTGTTCCCACCTACAAAAAAATGTACTAGTTTAGGCTTATGAGTAAAGGGTTAAACTGAAGAGATAATACTTTCTACTAAGAATCTGATCTTGTTTAAATATTTAGGTTTGATAGTAATAGTTTCATGTGTTTTATGGATAATCATCAGGCTTGATCCTCTAGAGTAACACTGTCCAACTGAAATTTAATACAAACTACATATATAGTTTTCAAATTTCTAGTAACCAAATAAAAAGAAGAAATGAGTAAACTTAATTTGCATGTTATATTTTATTTAAACCAATATGGCTAAAATGCTATCTCTTCAACAGTTAAAAGTAGCCACATTTCAAGTTTCAAATTTCAAGCTGCATGTGCCTACCTTCTCCCTCACTAGACAGTATAGCTCTAGAGATAACATTTCTTGGATTTGTTTATTTATAATAAAACATTTCATTCAGACTTCTTAATGAGTAGAATAATTTGGAAGATATTTTATGTATCTAATATAAAAAATGAACTTCCCCTTTATATCCTTAAGATTCAGGCATAACGCTGTAAATCTGCTTCTCTCATATGTTCACCAAAAATTTTCAGTTCATTAGTATTCTATGGGGATGTGTCTATACAACTACCAAAATTCAGGGATAACAAAATTCCTGAATCTAACCTCACATCAGTTACTATCTCTATGCACTTGGGCCAAATCATTTCAGTTCAGTTCAGTCACTCAGTCGTGTCCGACTCTTTGCGACCCCACGGAGTGCAGCACGCCAGGCCTCCCTGTCCATCACCAACTCCCGGAGTTTACTCAAACTCATGTTATTGAGTTGGTGATGCCATCCAATCATCTCATCCTCTGTCGTCCCCTTCTCCTCCCGCCTTTAGTCTTTCCCAGCATCAGGGTCTTTTCAAATGAGTCATTTCTTCATACCAGGTGGCCAAAGTATTGGAGTTTCAGCTTTGGCATCAGTCCTTCTAATGAATATTCAGGACTGATTTCCTTTAGGATGGACTGGTTGGATCTTCTAAGAATCCAAGGGACTCTTATTTAAACATGCTCAAATTAAAATTTCAGTCCCCCAAATAGTGAAATACTTTTTTATTTGCTGTTTGGTAGAGCATTACCAGCCCTCTCCTTTGAATGTTGACAATATAAGTTATTTCTGTTTCTTCCAAAAATAGTTGGGAGAGAGTATTTGTTTTTCAACATTGTATTCCTTTTAAAAAGTATAATCTAAATTTGTTCTTCAGATTACTTCACTCAAGCCACAAAGATTGAACTTACTTTTATTAAAATTCACTATATTTTCCAGTCTACTAGTGTTTTTTACATGAAAAAAAAGGGAAATTATTTTTGCTTTTTTTTTACTGTAGAAATTTCTCTCTTATGAGGGAGCAAAGAAATCACAGGAAAATGTATGTCAGAATCTTCATGTCTAGTTTCCTAGGAATGTTCTTTCTCCTTTTTAGACAATGCAATTGATTTCATGAAGAGTAAGTATAATTGCTGTCTTTACTTATTATGAAGTAGCTGATTTTATTAGGAAGAGAGAGAACTTCCAATGCCAAGCTTATGGTTACTTGTGTTTTGGTTTGAATCTTTGTATATTTACATATAACCACCATGATATTTCTGTTTGGAGAGATTCCTAGCATTGCAGAAGACCATAAGAGACAGCTCCCATGTATGTTGTTTACCATATTAATAGATAGTGCCCTATGGTTTATGCTTAGGCAATTCTAAGTTATTTACAGGGTTGTTAGGAGCAAGATTACAGTCCCTACTCCTATTTCTGTTTTTGGGAAAGGAAGAAAATTTGTGGGGACATTTGGAATATATGGTGAGGGTTGATAGCTACCCAAGGAAGAGGGTCTTAGAGCTTAACATTTAAGACAGCTTTGCACAGAACAGGTGTTCAGATACACCTGTTAGAAAACTTGATTGAATGGGTCAGTGGGAATCAAGGGGGACCTTGATTTTTCCTGGCTCTGACATCACTAGGTCCTTAATCATGTTATTGATTCTGTTACAAGGTGTTTCCCCCCTGTGATTTTGATATCTATAGAAATGATTTGCCTTACATAATATGACTCTCACTATATAATATAGTCCTCGGCATGCCATCTCTTTGGATAGGGGAGATTTCTGCTATCAGTGACTTGTATTTTCCTGTCAAAACTGACTTCTCTTTTCACTGGACTGTGTTTTTTAAGTTTTTGTTTGTTTGTTTCTTTTACTGTAATCACTAATATTTTGCTTGTTTTCCTGCTGCCTTGCTGTCAGATGACTAGAGATAATTGATTAGGAAACCTGTGCAAAGTTTTCCAACTAAACAGTGGAAGTCAAAAGCTTTTGTTAAGTTGACTTTTCATAATGGATATAGGCATCTCTAAAAGTAACTTAAAAGAAAACTGCATATTCAAATAATAATATTTGTTTCCCCTTTACCTGCCTTTTAATAACATTATATAAATAAATTCATACATGTTTTAGTATGTCAATAATTTCTGCAGGGAAAAATACATACAGAATAGTTTTATACAGGTATATCCACTAGTTAAGTCCCAAATTGTAAATGGTAAGTGAGAATTCTGTTAAATGGCTTGCCTCAACATAAGAACTGGATTCTCTACTAAAATGATTTTTAGGGAGCTTTTTCAATCTACTGTCAAAAAAGTCTTTAATTTGTTAAATCACTGATGAATGATGGCTTAGAATGATTCTGTAAATTCTCATAGAAATCTATAAAAAACAGAAATGAAAGTGTCAGTATTTGTTATAATAGCTTATCTCCTATTGGACATTACTTTAAAAATATAACAGTAAGAACATACAATTTTCTTTTTCACTAAAATAAATACCTGGTCATTTTATTAGCCTATTACATAAATAGACTGTTTAAGCTAAATACCTTCTGTTTCACTAAAAAAAAAAGGCATGTTTCTTTCACGAATAATCTTATATGTGATTGACAAATTGGGGAATAATGCTGTTAAAATGCAAAGATTTTTAGTTAAAGCACAGTTTTCCTCAGCGTATTAATGTTTTAAAATAATCAGGGGCAGCTTTTCCTTCACACACAGTTTTCCTCAGCATATTAGTGTTTTGAAATAATAAGGGGCACCTTTTCATTCACACTTACATAAAACATCCTAAGCAATAAAAGACCTTAATACTATTGCAGAAAAATGGACAGAAGTTCCTTCTTTGGTGCAAGCAGGGTATAGTTTAACACGCCCCAAATACGGTGCTTAGATCTTTCCCTCTGTATTAAAATATTGAATCAAATGTTTTACTTTGATGATATCATTGCCAGAGTCTCCATTTCAAGGGAGGAAGGACAAGGCTCAGGTCTAAGACTGCAGAGAGGTTGCTGGCTAAGACTTTAGGTACAAATGTCCACAGAGATTTAACTGGGCCAGTGTCTTTTTATTGGGATTGTTATGTTTTTCTATTAGTATTCTAATGACAAAGTTTTAAAAGTTATGAGAGATCTTTCCATAATCACATTTTCCCCTTAAGCCTTGTTATTATTTGAATATGGTTTTGCAAAGACATTTTGTTTCCTTTACAGATTTGTGATGTTTCTAGCACACATGCTGTGTCTAAATAATCTATGTATCTAAATATAACTAAACATCAAAATAACTTAAACACCTAAGTGTTTTTTTTAATATACTGATATAGTGTATAACTGAATTGCCTAGTGATATAAAGCTAAACACCTAAATCAATTTTATCAGAATATAACAATAATATACTAGAATCAAATAATTTTATTTATGCTCAAATGATCATTGTATTTTATCTAAAATGCATAATTGTGATTCAGTCTTAACTTCTATGATAAATGATTATTTAGCTTACCAGCTAGTATATATAATTTAATAACCTTTCTTAATCAAATGCTATCACTTGTTGGAAGAAATATCTATCTCATAGGAGAAATACGTCTCCCCCCCAAAAAAAACTTCCCTTGTTTTTTCCATATTATGCAAATAATCATTTCTTAGAAGTGTTTAGTTTGACTTCAAAAAGTGGAAACCATAAGTCAGACCATAATTAAGAGATTGCTAGAGAATTTGAGTGTGCATTTCTCATTCCAAGAAATCATTTTTACTTACTCTACATTCTTTGTCCAGTCTGGAGGGTTACTCAAGGTCATAAATACACAGTTGGTCAAGATAGTGCACATGATAAGCATGCTGAATAAAGTAGATTATAGTTAAGGAATAAATGCTAGTACAATATTGTGGCCATTTACAAATAATCCAATACAAAGAAACCAAGTTAACCTGTAAAATTAATCTTACTTACTTGTTTTAAATCAGTGACAAAGAAAAAAACGAAACTCTGAAGTCTGTCATATATTCTTTGTATTCTTGGTTCATTGTTTTTTTTATTTTGCATCATTCCGTCACAAAACTGAATTCAATAGAAAGAGATCTCTGTTTGAAGCAAATGGGAATTTTCTAGTGTAAGTCTAAAAGTTATACTTCAGATACCCTTTAAAATTTCCACTGATGGACAAAAGGTTAATGAATGGAATATAATAAGCCTGAGAATGTATAGCCCTGTGTGTTCAAGGATTGCATTGATTGATTCTACTGTAATTAGGAACTCTAGTAGCCTTCCAGTGATGGAACTTGTTCCTTTAGCATTCACCACATAAGAATAGAGGGAGAGATAAATTTTGCTAATGAGCTAGTTTTATTTTCTAACTTTTAATTTTCACTTGGGAGTATAGGAACTTATCAGGACATTTAATTATCTTTCTGTATCTTGTCCATACCATACCTAAATACACACTGTTTTTAAACCCTTTCTAAGAATTAGCTGTAGTCATTTCTCTTAGAATTTCAACCCAGTCTTCACTCTAAGAAAACTTATGATTACATTTTTTGAAGTAAATCTTTCTGTTTTAAAATGTAAATACTTTCCAATATCAAACCATAGAATGGGAGAATTCAAAAGCACTTCAAAAGGCTATCTATCAGTCCTCTTTTCCCTGTCTCTAGGTTAGCCCTGTCTCTTTTGTCTCTCTTTTAGTTTTTATGTTAACCTGTTTTGAATCAGTTTGTATAAGGTGCCTATTTTGACGTCTCTGAAGATCACCTTTCTAGTTTATTATCACTTCTTGAGAGTTTTCTTGAAATCCACACATATTATGTCATTTTACATAGTTTTTGACTGTCATTGTAAGTAGTTTTAAGTTCAGTGATTTTTAAATAGATATTATCAATCAGATGCATAGATACATAGCAGTTTAATAAATATTTACTGAAGGAAGAAAAGAAGGAAGGAAGGGAAGTCCAGGTGATGAAGATACAGAACCAATTAAGACACAACAATTTGAACATTTGGAATACAGATAATAATACTAAGCACAGTAGGCTATGCTTCTTTAATGGTGATTATATATGGTCTAATTGAGGTTAATAAAAGTTTGAAGGAGATTTGTTGCTGTTCCTGCGACACCGTGTGTTTCATTTACTATCACAGTTGTATTTTTACTCCTAGAATCATAATTGTCATTCTACATAACCTTGTTATAAATAGCAGAAAATCAATGAGTACAATAGGTTAAACAACAAAGTTACCAATTAATCGGAAAGAATCATATATATATTATAAAAAGAATGACATTCTTTATAAATCAGCTACTAGAAACAACATTTAGACAATTCACATAAAAAGGATATGAATGTACCAAAATCTTAATAGCAATTTTCCTAATAGGATTTAGTGGAGTTAAAATATACAAGGCAGAGGTGGCACTGAATCGGAAAATTGCCTTCCCTTTATTCAATACTATAAAAGTCTGAAAAAGAACACATGAAAAAAATTACTAGGTTAGACATGTGGCTTATATGAAGAGTTTACACACATAAGAACTTTTTACCTGATTTGTTTGAACTTGTTTAAGCCAGTTTGTATAAGTATAAACATATTAGATATCACTTTTTCTCCCCTAAATTAACATTTAACTGAAAATAAAGATACAATGTACTATTATCTAATCTGTCTCTCAGGTATCAACTTCCCAATACACACTGATGATCCTACACAAAATTTGTATCAAGTTGTAAATTAACTTTGTGGACTCTAATTCTATTTAAGGCTTACCATCTGTCCCCAGTTTTGGTAACTTTTCAGGTTATGCTGCTATTATAATATACTGCTATTAAAATGATCTTTTATAAATATTTTAATTATATCAAATCTTTTAACTCCAAAGTTTATGAAGCTATTTTCCCTGTGGTAGTTGTCCTACTTTAAAATGTTCAAACAGGCTGAATAAACTGGTTTTGCTTGTCCTATAGATCTGTTGTAATACTGAGAAGGACCAGCCACATTACGAATTAGGCTGAAATGCATCATTTCACGGAGAAGGCAATGGCACCCCACTCCAGTACTCTTGCCTGGAAAATCCCATGGATGGAGGAGCCTGGTGGGCTGCAGTCCATGGGGTCGCTAAGAGTCAGTCACGACTGAACGACTTCACTTTCACTTTTCACTTTCATGCATTGGAGAAGGAAATGGCAACCCACTCCAGTGTTCTTGCCTGGAGAATCCCAGGGACGGGGGAGCCTGGTGGGCTGCCGTCTCTGGGGTTGCACAGAGTCGGACACGACTGAAGCGACATTCTGTCGCTGAAGGGCATTCTGTCGCTAAATTCCTATGACCTGAAACCTATAGTCATCAATTTAGCATTTAAGCTGGGCTTTCCTGGTGGCTCAGATGGTAAAGAATCTGCCTGTAATGCGGGTTCAATCCCTGGGTTGGGAGGATCCCCTGGAGAAGGGAATGGCTACCCACTTCCATATTCTTGGGACTTCCCTGGTGGCTCAGGAATGGTGATTACCTACTAGGTCTCTCTGGGATCATCTTTTATTTCTTTTCCCACCAAAGCACCTTTGTTCCAGCCAATTCAATTCCCTTGTCAATCCCACTTACTATCAACTTCTCACTCTGATTCTCAAGATGAGTGTCATAGAATCCCAGAGAAGGAGGCACCTGAGAGGTCATATTATGCAAACTTACTTTTGTTCAGGTCCATAACAGACCTGACAGTAAGGTATCACCTACAATGACCCACTCTTATATCAAATGTTCTTAGTCCTGTCCACATGTTAGAATCTCCTGGGGTGATCTTAATATTGCTATTATATGGGATCCACCAGAGAACAACAGAATTAATTTCTGGAGGCTGGGCATAGACAATGGTATGTTAAACATTTTCGCCTGGTGATTCTGTATGCAGCCACGGGTTGAAAATCCCTACTCTCCAGGAATGTCCTCAGCTGTCAAAATCATCTCCATCATTATGTCTTTCCAGATAAATCACACTGCCTTTTGATCACTCCCCAATTGTTTCCCTTTTCCAGTAAGTCTTAGTATATTAATATGCACACATTGGCATGCTGCTTGTAATTATAGTCAAGCAGCAATTATTTGTAGAGTTCATTCCACTGAGGACTAGCTTACAAGTTGTTATAAATCATTGAACATAAAGAACCAGTTAGCTACTTTTTTTCTTCCATTTTGTTTTTACACAGCATTTAATAGCCTGGTTTGCAAATAAACTCTTGTTTCAATTAAATGTGAGTTTACCTTTAAGATGCTATTTACTTTTAAGACACCTATTCTATATAACCATTTAGTTATGAATATGTTCTCACTATTCTCAAGTTTTACACCATCAATTTGAATGCAATTAAAATGCATTGTGATGTTGCTTGTGTGATTAAATTAACTAAGAACTGTATCCTAGACTTTCATGTTCACTGACAACATGCTCTGTTTGAATAGAATATTGTGAGTATAATATTTACATTTAATGAATAGAAAATATTTATATGTAAGTGTAAAGTGTAGAGAAAGCGACTTCTCTGCACGTTGCCTTTTTGTATTCAAGGCCATAGACCTAACCAACTATTTTCTATGAACTATAATCTATAGATTGGAAAAATGCTATGATGAGGGCAAATAAGCTGTTCTTTACTAGCACTGAGATTATTCACAAGGGAGAGTGGGCACTGGGATGCCTGCTCTTGAAACATAGATGCATTAAAGGATTTTTTGAATTCATAGGATTAAATCATTTATTATTATGGTCAAGCAATCTGGGTTCGTTTAGACATTCAATGACAGAAGTGACATGTAAAGTTTACCACAGTTTAAGGTGCATTTACTCATTTTTTAAAAAACAATATTCCTGAAAAAGCCAAATGTAACATTGAGAGGATTTTATTTTGAAAAATCTCGAAGATCAGAGTGAACAGAAATGAACTGTTTCTTTAAACATGGACACCTTGCCTCTTCCCATAAGATTAGCCTTTGCAGTACTAATGGGATTAAAAATGACAGGCCGAGGGCATCTTCAGTGAATTTACTGATTCTGGAATAAAGCAGACCTTAAGAACACAATCCCAGTTTATTTCTGGAGAACAACCCCTAACAGAAAGAAAACCTTGAGTTCTGAGAAGTGAAGAATAAAAGGTTGTTGTCCTGTATGGGGAACAAATGACAAGAAAGGCATTTAAAATTTGGGGCTCTTTTGTTGAGAGATATATCGAAACTGAAAATTATTTGAGAGAATGACTGATAGAGAAGAGATCAATAGTGCCAATTCCAAAATCTGTTCTCTAAGAAGTGATAAGTAATGATGTGACTTGAGAAAATAGTACTATATATTGCTACTAAGGTGATGAATGTTATATCTGGAAGTATGTTAAACTGGATATTATCCACTCTGGAATGGTGCTTGCTTCTTTTTTCCAGGTAAATGCCCATTTTACAGGTTCACTAAAGTTTTTACTACTTAAGGCAAGAATAAGTTCTCTGAGTAGAACCATATCTATCAGAGAAGTCAAAATTATATAACTAGTTTTTAAAAACATTTTCTTTCATTATATAATAAACACAGTATATGGTTTTGCTTAGTGATTAAGAGCTCTGGAGCCTGACTGCCTAGGTTCACATCCTAATTCATCACTTATGGAGTGTAACTTTGGACAAGTTACTTAACCTCCCTGTGCTTCACTTCCCTGTCTATAAAATGAGGTAAATCTAGCACCTGCTTTGTCTTTCATTGAATATTACATAAGTTATAGAGTTATAGCACTCAAACAATACTTGACGAAGTATGAGCATAGCAAATTTTAGCTGTTACTACAATCACTGTCACTATTCTCAAGTTTTATCTGATCAATTTGAATGCCATTAAAATACATTGTGATTTTGCTTATATGACTCAATTAGGTGTGTAAAATTGTAACATCAATTGATGGAACCAAAGTTTCATAATGCTTTATAATTTTAAAACGCCTTTCACCTGCATTATTCCATATAATTAACAAGCTCTATATCATATTTTAAATTCCAGAGCTTCTCCATTAGCTTCTTACATCAGCTCCTTCTGTCCCAAGAGCTATTTTCTACAATAGCCCCTCAGTCTTCATCCTTATAGACTCTTCATAATGGAAAGCAGGGCAGACAACAGTATACATACACTCTAGATGTCTCTTAAGATGAGTCATGGCCATTATGAATAAATATGGGTTCTACTCTTGTTGTCAGACAGGGAGGCAATAAAAACTGACTTTGTTAGCAGATAGAGAGCAATTCTGTTTCCTAGCGGCAGACTCACGTTAACCAAGCTTGAAAGCCTGATATAAAATTAGAATGCCAATCTATTTATATACAACCAGATAGATCACTGTCACACGGGTTGGAATAATTGCTGTAGCATAGCCAGCACATTCTTTCCTTTAAGCAGATCAATGGGAAGATGAATTATAATAAGATACTCTTTGTTGAGCATGGAGTCCAAATAAACTGAATTAATTAATATGGATGTTTGATGACATCTCGATTAGGTAGCACAGTGTAGGCCCTCACCAATGAAGTGACTTTCTGAGAGGAAAGTACTTTCAGGACTACTACTAACTGAAAATCTGTCTCCCTGAGAAAATGTAATATTTTTTTTCATTATTCTCTTTTGCCCATCCTTAATTTTACCAATTCCCTATCTTAAGGACACTTCCTTTCTTTAAGTAGCAAATACTTTTAATCATGTTAGAGTATAAGTCATACCGCCATCTCTTGAAGGCATCTTTGCAAATACATAGTTTGAATCAATAATTTCCAGAGGAGAATTTTCTTCTAGTTTCTTGGGGAATATCTCACTTTCATCATCATATGTAATAGTACAGTTACTAAATTTCAAAATTGTCTTTACCAATTCTATAGTAAAGTACTGGAATAAATTACTTTTAGAACTATATGAATATATATTATATGCCACCTTTCATGAAGCTAGTTTAAAAGGAAACAGAAAGGACCTGTTTATTTTAATTGGCTGTGTAACGTTAAATAATGCATTTTAATGCTGACTACTCCCAGTGGGCCCAGGTACCAGCAGCAGTAGTCTCACTCACAAGCTTGCTGGAAATGCTGGCTCCATGGCCACACCCCAGGTCTATGGAGTCATAATCTGTATTTTAACATTATCCTCTATATGTACATAGTTTCAGAAGCACTCCTTCAGAGCCATAGGGCTAGTTCCAGGTCTGAATGGTTGTCAGTTCCTTTAGCCATCATTGATCTTATAAGTTGTACGCTGCTTAAAGAATAGTTTCTTTAGCCATTCCTTTTAAAAGGGCTGACTTTGACTAATAAAAGTGCTCAATTTTTCCTTTAATCTGTAAGCCAATAACTCTTAGTGATATTAATGTTTCTTTAGTTTCTACATGGGCCAGTTTTTGTGTCTATGAATTTGAAATATAAATCATGGTTGTAAGCTGCCAAAATAGCTAATTAGAGAGCACAGGATCTAGCATCTATTTTTTATACTTCCTATAAAATACTGCACAGTTGGTTTAACATCAAAAACTAGCTGATTCTGACAGACTTATATGGTTATTATAGTATTAGAAGGACATAGTCATAATTGTTGATTTAAATCATATATAGATGGAAAAACTTGGGTTTCTGTTTTTTTGTCTTTTGTTCTTGATATTTTTTTCTCAGAGTGATGTTTTAACAATATGTAGGTGTTCTGGAATCTAACGTGTCACAGATTAAGTTTAAGAGAAACCCCCAATCAGGTTATTGGACCCAAAAAAATGTATCTTTGGGTGAACATTTTTTCTGTCTTCCTATAGGAGGATGCTAAATAAAATTATTACCCCCTAAAATACAAATCTATCGTGAAGAAACCTCAAGTCAAAGAACTAAAAAATAAGGATATGTACCCTGTACATATTTCACATAGCTTATTTCACATAGCTATTATTCTGTTGTCTACTATGTGTTTAAATATGTCACCAATAACATATGTTTTGCTTTCTTGGTGTCAATTTTAATTTTGTCAGTATCAGTGACTGTGAAATTGTAGAAATGGTTCATCTCTGTATCACTTCCCTTTGGCCAGATCTTGAGTTCATTTCTTATGTTTCTGCTGATTATATGGTACTTAAAAATAAGCGGAAATAAGTATTATAAAATCTTAAACAGTAGAAAATTTATGGTGCAGTGTATCCATGAGCCCCAGAAAAGTATATTAAAGTTCCAAGGTAAAGACTTATGGGAAGGATAAAATCAACACTCACTTTCTTGTTGATATAGTAGGGGTCCAAGTCCTCCAGCGGCTCTGACACCATCCCTGGAGGGATGTCTCCGTAAATGAATGGAAGATTCTTTCCAGCCTCCAAGTCACTGTTTGGCTTTGGTTCGTTCTCTTCATCATTGTCTTGTTCTCTCTTGGGTTTCTTGGCTTTCTCTTCTGCAGTACGTTTTTCGATAGCAGCAAGAGATTCTCTAGTAAAAAGGCGGAAGCTTTCAGGTCCTGGGGGTACCAACAGTGCCTGTGCCATCTTTTCATCCTGCACATTTAATTACGTTTAGCTTCTTGCATAAGAATAGCCTGCAATTAAAAAAAATGCATGAGGGTTAGGAAAGCAAGAGAATGAGAGAGATTAAGAAAATCAACCAAGGTGTTAATATTTCTTATATTAATTATTTTAATATAAACACTAAGTAGTGCTTTTCATGCTGCACTAAAAATTTTAACTTAGAAATATCATCCAATCTAATTTTCAATAAGACAACTTTATATGTCTATCAAATGTCTGTTCTGATACCTTTACACCAAAGCAGAGTAAACATTGGTAAAGATTAGTGCCAAGAATGCTTGTCGATAAAATTACTTAGGGGCCCATTATTTCTCTCCCTCCTCCTTTTATCATATCTTACTAACACTCCAAAGAAAATATCTTGGTGACAATACAGTGGTATACCGCCAACTCATAAAATCTCAGGGTAGGAAAAGAATTTTGTGTAACCCAACCACTGTTCTAATTACCAGCATCATTGAACATTGGTTCTAAAGCAAGATCTGACTGTCAGCATCGACAGAGAAGTCAAAGCTGTTTCCTTTTAGCTTTTCACTTAGTTTCCTCCTGAGGTATCTTCTGAAGCAATGCAGAATGTATTTACTTTTCCTGTCTGCTCCTCTTTAAGTATTCCAGGACAGTTTTCATCTTCTTCCTGAATCTTTCATTTGATGTGGGGTAGTAAAGGTAATGGACTGTGGAGCCAGATTCCTTCTGTTCTAAACCCTGGCTCCGTCACTGTTGAGCGGCATGACTTTACAAATGTAACCCCTCAGTGCTCCAGTCTTCATCTATAAAATGGGGATAATATGAGAATTGATCCCCCAGGTTAGTAAGGGATTAATAAATTAATTTGCCTTAAATATTTAGACTAGTTTCCAGAATTAGCAAGCGCTGTGTTAGTGTCAGTGATCGTAATCTAATTATCTTTAGTTCCTTCAACCCTTTCCTCTGGTGTGGTTTCAAGCATCTTTGCAATTCAAGCCACTGTCCTTTAAATAAGGTCCTAACTTTCTGGAACTCCAGCTGACTGTGGAGCTTCAGGAAGGGACTGGGATGTGCAGAGTACAGGGGCGCATTCACACACGCCTACCCCATGGCTGGAAGAGGAATGGAGGACAGACAGACATGTGGAGTGGACCTGCTCAATTTCCCAGGGGAGGGAAGAAATTCTATCTGCTGGAAATGTGACAGAACTGTCAGAAATACAGGAAATTAGCTACATAAAATTTGAAACATGAGTTGGCAGTTATTTTATTTTGCCTTGTGCCAAGAATCTCATTTTAAAAATCCATATAGAAAACAGAAACAAAAACAATGAAATGCAAAGAGTACATCAGTCATCTTGTAGAACGATCTACAACCATGGCATCAGAATAATCATGGAAGTCAGCTGTGACATTTCCCTATCCCCAGATACCCACCTTCCTCTGCCCCCACACTTATTCCAGTCACCATAGTAGTTTATCCCTAAATGGCATTCTAATTCTTGGCAGTTCATTGCATGGAGATAGTGAGTTTCCAGAGAAGGAGAAATTTTAGATCTTATAGTAACATAAGAAAAATGATACAGAATACTGTGTGTTTTTTGTGTATATCTGAATTACTGGTTCCCAGGTCTGTCCCAGTGACAAAAAATATTTTAATACCTATGTATTTCCATTGAATTCATATTCATAGTATGATACCATCATTATATTTCCTGCTATTATGAAGGTATATTCCAGATAAGTTATAAATTATCAGACTTGTCAAAAAACTGTGCCATATCCCCTACTAGTTCTGAAAAAAGAACTTCTGATTTGTTATGGGACAAGGCTCTTTCTTATGCTCCATCAAGTGGTATATGGATCAGAAGGTTTGGGAACAGTTATTCTGTTTTACTTAAAAATCAATCAACTATCTATTTTGTGCCTTCTAAATTCATGGTAGATGGCACAAAGTAGAGTTAATGGTTCCAGCCATTTTATGTTAAATTCAATGGCGACATAGTCATTTCAACTCTAGGCAACTGTGGAATAATCACAGCTTTTGTACTTTTCAGTGGGGAAGGAGTCTGCCTTTAACTGAAAGCCTTAAATAACTAGGGATGTGTAATCCACCTGTCTCTTATCACCTGTCCTGAATTGAATGAATAAGCGTTCTTCCCAAGTGCTAAATGAAAATGACAGAGCATGTGAAAAATATCTTTAAAAATTTCTGTGGAACTTGGCTGCTCTCTTAAGGGACAAGAAAGGTTACTTTTGTAGTTAAACATTTACTTGAACTGATTTTGGTTTCTTTATTGACATTGGAATGAAAACCTTGCAGCAGTTGGTTTCAGAGATCTAGATTAGTAATGAGTCTGTGAGTACTGGGTTTGTGGTATTGAGTTTGTCATTTAATCTTCCTCAACCTCTTTAAAGAACCTGCCTGCCAATGCAGGAGACATAAGAGACGCGGGTTTGATCCCTGTGTTGGGAAGCTCCCCTGGAGTAGGAAATGGTAACCCACTCCAGTATTCTTTCCTGGAGAATTTCATGGACAGAGGAGCCTGCTAGGGCCCCCAGTCCATGGGGTTGCAAAGAGTTGGACACAACTGAGCACATACAAGCAAGCAACCTCATTGTCATCGAAACACATTATCATATATGTGGCAACACTTTCCATAAAGAAATAACTAATTTTACTCATTTAATTGGAGTCTCCTGGCTCCTAAGTTTTAAAATGAAATGATTTTAAACATATCTAATGTAGAAATCTTCCAGTAATCTTTATAAATGACTTCGATTTCTCTGAGATGACGCAAAACAAGGTACCATCACAAAATCATGAACATTTATTTTAAAAAATAAATAATTCTTTACCTTCGTTCACTTATCAGGGGCCAGAATAAAGACCTCGAGTCTTGACCAAAAGGAAGTAAAGACGTCTTTTGAAATTGCCATGCTGGTGTTTCTAAATCCTGAGAAGACAGTCCAATTCTAGACTTTCAGCTTTTTGTCTGCTAGGAGACCTAGGGTTTGCTCAGTATTTGGATAGGCCAAGACATTAAAGATTATAGTGAACAGAGTTTCTTGGGGCTTCATGTACAGTGTTGCTGTTTAGAAACCTCTCATAGTTCTCTAGTTGTTCTATTTTAATTTTCTTCTATTCTTTCTTGTTCTTTGTGAGCTTATTATACTGAGCTCTTACATAATTTTATATTCCTATTAGGACAGACTTTAAAAAATTAATTCCTGCTGATGCCTTGGTGTGGAATATATATTATTAATGAATATATGTGCATTATAATTTATTAAAACACATCAAATTTAACATACCAAATTTTCTTCAGAACTGTCCTTGCAAAAAAAGCAGAAAAGATCTGAGGAGATGATCTCTTTGATTAAAAACTCAAGTGTCTATGTTTGTTAATGTGTGTTAATAAAACAAATGCATCCTTCTGTTAATCAAGAAAGACTATGGTTCAAAATATCTTATTACAGGGATGGATGACAGAATTTCACACCTGGAAGGAAACTTAGGGTCATTTATTTAGGAAATATTTATTGAGGGACCACTCTGTATCAACACTGTGTCTCTGCCCTTAAGGAACTGACTGTCCATTGGGAGAGACAGATTTTTATACTAATAATTATAATATAATCTTATATAACTGGTTATTATCTGAGCTGCATTAAAGGGAGCAGTTTATTCTACCCGGGGAAGGGCATGGTTAAGACAAGTCTTCCTAAGGAAGTGATATTAGGGTAAGTTTTGTAGACTGGTTGGAATTTGACCAGCTAGTTGTAGTGGTGGTGGTAGATGGGGGAAGGTTGGGAAGAAGCCATATCAATAGAGACCTATTAGGCAGGGGGAAGCACGTATATGGACCCAGAAATAACAGAGCATGGATTGTTTGGGAAGAACTATAAGAAGTTCATTATGGGTGGAAGTCAACCTGCCTAAAAGGGAGTGGAAAAATGAAGGAATGGAATTTAGGCAGGATACAGATCACCAAAGGCCTCATTCAGCATGCTAAGGAAGGCTGTAGGTGGGACATGCATGATCACTTTAAGACTGGAAAGATGGTGACAGTAGGAAGGATGGACAGATAGGGAGCGATCCTAGAGCCGTGGTTTTTAAACATTTTGGTTTCAGGATCCCTTAATGCTCTTAAAATTATAGATGACTTCAAAGAGCTTTCGTTTAAGAAGAGACTTATCTATCCATATTTACTGTACTAAAAATTAGAATAGAAAATTTTAAAATGTCTTGATTAACTTTAATATGTTTATATATAAAACAGATTTTTAATGAAAACAACTTAATATACCAATCATGTTTCAAAATGAAAAGAATTGAGTGAGAAGAATGAACTTGTTTTACATTTGGGCAAATCTCTTTACTGTCTGACTTAATGGAATATAGCTAGATTCTCCTATCTGTTTAAGAATTCAGTCTGTTGAGATATGTTGTTTTGATTAAAGTATAAGAAGAAAATCCCCTCACAAATATGTAGCTGGAAAATAGGGAGTATTTCAATTTCTTTATGAAGCAATTGTGAATATTCTTCTTTGATAAACATTAAAACTCTACAAATGGTAGTTTCTTAAATTAGTTTCAGTGTGGAATCTGAAACTGTCTATCAGTGAACTTTTGATTGATCTTGCCCTTTGGATGGATTTTGTACCATCATGCATAGATCATTTGGAAAATATCAGCATATTGCTATGCAGATTTTCCAAATTTTGACAAATTTTATTATGTAACATTCAAAAATAGCATTTGTTAATATCACCATTGATCTCTAGAGAAGATCATAATGTATTGGGAGACTGTCAAGCTCCCAGTTCAGTTCAGTTCAGTCGCTCAGTCGTGTTTGACTCTTTGCGACCCCATGAACTGCAGCACTCCAGGCCTCCCTGTCCATCACCAACTCCTAGAGTCTACTCAAACTCATGTCCATCAAGTCGGTGATGCCATCCAACCGTCTCATCCTCTGTCGTCCCCTTCTCTTTCCCAGCATCAGGGTCCTTTCAAATAAGTCAGTTCTCCCAGCCTCAGGTAAAAGTTTTCCAGAATTTCAATTTCCCCTTGAAAGCTCAAATTTTAACATCGACAACAAATGCTATCATTTGCTTTCCCTGAAATGACAGGTTTTTCCTTTATTCATTTTTGAGAAAATATCTGCCAAATACCCGAATATATATATATCTGAATAACCATAGCTTGTCAGTTCTTTCTTTCAAGTGGAAATGGTGTTCCATGAAAAAGCACTGTGCATTCGGCTCCTGACTGACGCAGTCACACAACTCTTTTCCTTGAGACAGCTGTAGCGCTCAGTCCACAGTGGAAATGCTTTCTGTATTCTTTCCCTATCATCATACAGAATATTAAAAATATGTGTTCTTTAGGTTCAAGATTTAATAAAACTAATAATTTTTACTGCCTCATCAAAGATGTTCTTATGTGAACTGGCATTTTTTTTTTTTCTTACCAAAAATGGTGGTGAAGAAAACAAGGACTCTTCCTGTGATTTGATGCCACTGCCTTGATTCCTGCTCAGGCGTTAGCAGTTCTGCTTCCCTGACTTTAGCACTATAGGTGCAAATGTCAGAACAGTGAAAAAAGGCAAATGACAATTTGGTATTTTTTTAAGAAAATAGTTTAGACCTCAGAGACACTCTGCAGTGGACTCAGGAACACTCCCGTGTCTGAAAACTACCCTTTGAGAATAGCCTCCCTAAAAGGAAGCAGATGGACACCAGTGGTTTAAAGCAAAGGGCAAGAGAATTTTATTGTAGCTTTACTACTTAAGGGTGTGGACTTGGCGATCAGGACGGCATTCAAGCCCTGGGTCCACTATGTTCTAGCATTGTGATAAAAAAAAATTTTTTTTTTAATTTCTCATACTCTCCAGGTTCCCTATGAAGTAATGATAGCAATGAGAACACATACTTCATAGAGTTGATGTTAACCTTTAAATGAGAAAATGCACTGAAAGGTGAGCAGCTGCCTGGAAGATGGAAGGTCTTCAATAAGTTAGAGAGAAAACAAACCGTGGCTGGAGGTTTGTCCTGAAGGCGCAATTAGGAAGAGAAAACCAACGAGATTTTATGATGATTTGATACAAAGGGTAAAGAAGAGTTACAAGGTTAAGTTCATCTTCAGATTTCTGGTTTAGGCCTCAAGTTTAACCCAACCGAGAAGTAGAGGTTTGTAGGAATAAATTCTGCTTGAGTTTTATTTACTTTGAGATGCCTGTGAGACAACTGGGTGTATATGTATCTGAGACTCAAGAAAGCTGTCTGGGCTGGGTAAATGTTGATTAAGGAGTCACCAGTTAAAGCTGAAGAATACACAGTACATTATTTAGGAAAAAAATTGGAAACATGAAGAGGCAGGACTCGCGAATACCATTTTTTAAGGAGAGGGAACACAGAGGTATTAGTGAAATTAGAACAGTTATATAGATGCCAGAAGAGGAATTTCTAAGAAGCTAATTAAAAGGCATGCATTGGATTTGACAAAAAGTCCAGCTCCCTGCCTTTAAAATAAATGAGGAACAGGCACAGAGAAGGAAAGTAATCTTCACTGAAGTGCCTGTCTATTGACAAACACAGATTGTTGCCCTAAGGCGACACATTTTCCATACATTCTGTTCTTGACTGATTTTTCCTAGTATTGTTGACATTTTTTTATCTTGAATCTTACTATTGTGTGATTTTATATTAAAGATCTAAGCTGTATATAAATCCAGAAAAATAGATTCATGTAACCCAGTTCAGTTTTCCAGGTTCACATATCTGTATGCTGTGATACTAACATAAGCTGCTGAAAATATGTAAAACCAACAAATACAAAATTAATAATTGTTAATTAATCAGAATCTGAGAAAAATGGCACAGTAAATATTTGGGATATGCCGTAGCACTACTGCAGCAGAAACAAAAGTATTTTTTCCATTAGTCATTTAGCCCGTGAATTCTCATCTTGCCTAATTTTCCAGAACAGAAGACAGTTTGGTGAATTGTATTGGTCTATAGCCTGTTAGTATCAATAGTCTCTCTCTGTCTCTCTCTGTAGGGATTTTTATAATTATGTTACAGACAAAATCAATTAGTTCTGGTCTATTCCCATGGAGACTGAATTATGTCAGAGGCTGTAAATTTGCCATCTTCAAGGAAGGAAAGTTGTTCTGTGTCATACAACTTGAGATATCAGGGAAGAAAAAAACAACATCTGAATATATTTTCATGTTCTTGATGACAAGAGAGAGAGTTGTCAAGGAAAGACTGGTTTCATTACTGAGAATCGGATGCTGTCTGTGTTTTCTTGGTATCAACAAAAGAAATAGGAAGGGAATAATCTAAAAGATAGAATGGACCAATTAACTATTTTCCTACTAAAGAAATTATTATTTTTTCCAAAGGAATTTTCATTTAGGGCTTGTGATTGTCTAACATTTGCATGTATCCTCAGGTGGCATGTTTGACCAAGAGCATATTTTCTCAAAGGCATAATCACAGCATTCAACACATTATAATAATAACCACTGGGCACTCGCCAAGGCTGAATAAAATATTATTGTCTGTGTTTTAAAAGTTTTGAAATTATTGCTTTGTTGTTGTGCCCACCTAACCAAGTGACTTTGAGGATAAAATAATAATAATAGATAAAACTCAATTGAATGATCACTATGTCTCAGATACTCTGTCATGTAATTTATGTACACGAACTTATTTAATTGTTATTTTAACCCTATGAGGGTATTACTATTACTATTTTCCCCATTTTACAGATCGGAAAACCTAGGTGTAGGTAGGTTGGATAACTTGTCCAAGTTACAAAAGTAATAAGGAGTCAGGATTTGAATACAGATAGTTTAGGATTAAGCCTGGGCCCCAAGCCTGCAAAATGAGAAGAATTTTAGTTCATGTCTTCAGAATTGGAATTAAGATGAGTCAGCTACCTTATTAGGAGGTTATTATGTGTAGAGGTTGTTATGTATGTATTATGTTAGGAGTAGGGTGGTCCCACCTAAGAAGCACAGCAACAGAGTCCTCAACTTTGCTTTAAAATACAAAACAAACAGGAATGAATTAATAAACATAAAACCCACATCTAATAGATACCTGTTCATGTGTATGTTAAATATATTGGAGCTATTTAAAGGTAAATTAAAAGTCTGAGCTTGCTACTTCATCTATGTAACATATTTCTTGTTCTTAGTGTGATGTCAAGCAATTCAGTATTACTAATGGCTTGGACAAATCTATTGAGAAAGTAACTCTGTAGTGTGGATATCACCGTACTATGGCCAAATACAAATTAAATCTAGACTTTCTCTACTATTGTTCCTTTCTTGTCAGATAAACACATGATTGTCCATACATAAATATTATTATTATTTACTAAATAGAAGAACTATTTTTGTCTTTTTCTACCTGGACTTAATGTCAGGCATCTGAAAAAAAATAGCTGAATGTGAAAGCAAAGTTCATCTCTGGCTTCAGAACAGTTTTTGTCTTGGAAGTAATTATTATCTTTTAGGAGATGATGTTGCCCGTGACTTTGTCATTATTAGATACATATATGCTCAGAGAGACAACTGCTAACTAATAATGACAGTTAAGCCAACATTGTAATAAAAAAATCAGCATCATTGGTTTTATCAGCTCCTCAGTTTGTCTGCCGTGTGTTTTCAGACTGAAGCAAATTTTGTGTTCATCTCCCCAACAACCATTCCACTTCAATACCGCCTTCAAACCCCTTGCCTGTCATTGGTTAAGGATTAGGCATTTGGTCCAGTTCTGGCCAATACAAGATGAGGGCAAGTCTGCCAGCCTGGCATCTGTGAAAGGTTTCTTCACTCAAAAAAGACCGAGGGGGAGAGAGAATTCTCTGTCCCATGGACATTGTTGCATCACAGTATGATAGATGGTCCTACTGCTGTCACTTAAAACCAGAAGGGATGCCACTGTGAGGGCACAGCTGACACAGTGAGGGTGGCGGATCACAGAGACAGATCTACCCTTGGGCTCTTGATGGATCCCTCACCTCCTGGACCCAAACAGCCTCTGCACTGCTTGTTAGGTTCAATAAACATCCTTCTTGACTTAGATAATTTTAGACAGCTTTTCTCATTAGTTGCGGCTGATACACCAAACAAAGAAACACTCCTCACTAGGTTCAGAAACTTGGCCAGTCCAGGAGCCAGCTTACAATCCAATTCTGACTACATATTTGGATGTCCTTTATCCTATACAAATAGATGACCTACAGAACCAATTACCAAATAAATAAAGTTCAACTAAATACAATCCTGGGTAATTTGCTGAATACACGAGATGAATGTATCTCTTGAGAGAAAAAGAAAATGCTGGTTTAGTTTCTCTTTACTTACATCAATAGCCTTTGTCATCTTTCCACTCCCTGAGGTCATCTCTGCCATGTCTCTTGAGTGTTTTTCTCTTTAGGAGGAACAAACTAGCAAGGAGGCAGGAAATCCCTCTTCTGCCTCCTCTTTGTCCTGAAACTGTTGCCATTGTTAGTTTACTAGATTTTAGTTTACTTTGCACAAACACGATTTAGACCCACTAGAAGTTTAGGTACCTTAGATAGTCACAGCACCTTTTTCCGGAAAAACTCCAGGCCAGTTCTGGGAATTATCTCATTTGTTCTTATACGACCCTTATAAGAGATTCTGTGTTTTTATTCCAGTATGCCACTCTGCCACAAATCTTTGACAGGTATCTCATCCCTGATGAACTCTGATGTGGCTTGACATTACCTTCCTTGCTCCATGATCTGTGAAGAAAGAGAACACAGGTGAAGTGAATCCAGCACCTTTGGCATTTGGATTGATATGGGTACTCTGTTTCTGGATCTGGATTTTGTATGCACTTTATTTACTTATAGTTCAAGATCAAGAAATCAGGATTGACACAAAACATGTTGTTTGAGCCTTGTGAGCAGCATGCCCTTGTGTGCTCAAGGATGGGACCAGGAACCATTGTCAGGATCCTGCAGTGGGCATGGGACTCACCTCCTTCAGTGGCAACCTTGATTCCAGTCCTTCTGAAGACAGACTGGAGCTCCAGGGCATCTGCCTGCTCTTCACCTCCTACTTCCTTCCCTCCTCTCCTCTCTTTACTGCCCCTTTGCTTCTTTTCTTCAAATACCAGAAAGATCAAAGAGGTAGACCCTTGGAGTTTATGGTACACATGGAGGTTATGGGTTATTATCCTAGTTCCTTTTCCTTTCCACCTAAAATCCCATTTTATTTGCTAAGATAAGACCAATAAACTTTATTCAATGGCTTCTAAGAATAAATTTTAGATAAGCAGAGGTGAAAAAACCAGCATATTAAACCAAGGCATAATATATATCAATCTGATGTCATATTCCTTCCGGCTATAACCATTAGCAATGGCTAAGCCTAGTTAAACCAATGATTATTTAAAAGGACGATATATGAAAGTGAAAGTGTTAGTTGCTCAGTTGTGTCCGACTCTTTGTGACCCCATGGACTGTAGCCAACCAGGCTCTTCTGTCCATGGGATTTTCCAGGCAAGAATACTGGAGTGGGTTGCCATTTCCTTCTCCAAGGGAATCTTCCCAACACAGGGATCGAACCCAGGTCTCCCATATTGCAGGCAGATTATTTACCATCTGAGCCACCAGGGATACCCAATCAGTATCCCTGATTTAAATCAGCAATTAGTATTTTAAGAAATATTTCATTTCACATATACAAATCTTATATGGCAAACCAGTCTGGATCCTCATGAATTAATCTCTTTTTACAATTTACTGTAAAAAAAAAAAGTCCCATTAAATGTCTCCTTTTTATTTAATACATAGTTGGTTTTTTTTTTTTAATCTTCATCTCCAGAGGAGAACTCACTCCTAAGCAACCAATCTCTCCTTTAATCTGTCATCAGAGTGATCTTTTTAAAATATGTATCTTATCCTTATTAAAATTTGTCAGTGCTTCTCAGTGAGTTATAGTCACTTAGGAAAGTATGCAGGTGCCTTTATGAGCTGGCCTTTGTGTCTCCTCTCTTTCACTGGGTAGCAACACAGACCTGGCCCTGCCATTTGTTAGCTGTTTGACATTGAACATGTTACCTGACCAGTCCAATTTTTAGTTTCCTCTCTGTTAATGGAAACTCTAATACCCTTGGAAAGAGGGTTGTTGTTAGAATTAAATGATCTTCTTCAAACACACACACACACACACACACTGGTGATTTTCACGAGAGTCACTTGTACAATAGCTGGTATAAAGTAGGCTTTCCATAAAAGCTGGAGGTTTTAGTAGTAATAGAAGTAGCAATAGTAGGAATAACAGTATTATAGTTATTATTACTTTAATAATACCCATCATCAGAGCTTGAAGCATTAAATTGCATTCAAGCATTAAATTGTTAAATTTATAGTCCTTAAATAAATGCTAGTTTCTTCTACTATAGTCACAGGCTAATAAACACTACTTCGCGCCTTCACAGCACATAAATAACTGAGTTTTCAATACCTGGATCTCCATCCTGACTTATAATGAGCATGGTATTAAATAACTAAAATATCAAATTTAGATATTCTAAATTATTTGCAGCCTTTTCTCTGGGGACATTTTCAGCCTTTTCTCTGGTGTGGGGGTGAAGTTGGGAGGACTAAATATCAAAGAGGAACTAAGAACTTAAGGAGGAATAGAAGAGTAGAGTTTGAAAAAGCATGCCAGCGAGTTATGATTTGCTCGAGTTCTCCTTCTTCACCCTCCCCTTGTGAAAATCACTGATTCATAGATTAGACAAAATATATCTCATGGCCTGGGCTCCAAATGGGAGAGATTTTTTTCAGTCTCAAGGACATATGGGAAATAGTGATTTCTACATCTGGTTTCATACTCCAATTTACGTCCAATACTTTGAGTTGAATTGTATTATGTCTTAATAAGATCTCTATCTCACTCATCATTGGAAGTAGACTATGGTTTATAGATTAATTGTAAGATAAAATAGGACTACTTGAGTTAAGAAGAGAATGAGGATTCTTTAAATCAGGTCTGAACTTCAGTGAGCGTAAGAATCACTTGGACCACTTATTAAATCTGTAGACTTCTGGGTTCAATCTCTGGAGATTCTGAAAAAGCTGGTCTTGGGCAAGACCCAGGGATCTGCATTTTAAACCAGTTCCTTAGATTAATTTGATGGAAATGGCACATAGATATCCTGAAAGAAAAGAGTAGAGATTACTATGAATATGAGATGGTCACTTTATACAATCAAGGCTGGAATTTAGCCCTGATGTTCCCCATAGGTAAGAAAAAGTGGAAGTACACAGAGTCACATGTATCTGATTTTTATTTTAAGAAACAAAACAAACAAACAAAAATTCTTAAACACTATGTATAAAAAGACGAACTTTCTCCAAGAACCAAACTGAGGGAAGAAGTTTTGCTATCAAGGGACACTACATAACATGCTTAGCAGATGTCTTAAATTTAATTTCACAGAAAACCCATACAAGATTTAATCTAATAAGACTTATACTAATGGTTAAAATAGTTGAACTCAGTGAATTCCATTAAGATGGTGATGAGATAAGATGATTTAGAAACTATACTTTCAGATTATTTAATATTAGACCTACAGATCCCCCCAAAATGGATAGCCTGCCTTTGAAATTATGTTAAAAGAATTTTAGCAGTTCAGAAATTAAGGGGAATAATTATCTTAAAAGAATTTTAGCAGTTCAGAAATTAAGGGGAATTTCTTTATACCGTGAATGAGGAAGTTGTTGTTCAAAGAGTGTGACAGAAGCTTTACTCTAAAAAGGGTAGGTGTCACCAGCTGGGGAACTTTGGACAAATTTGCTTTAATTTTATTTTTCTTAGCTCATTTCTATTTTTACTGTCAATATTATTAATTGTAGTATTAATACCAACAGTTGAATTTTCTAGAGATGAGTTTGTTTATATTTCCTTTTGTGTTAGTTTATCCTAACAATTGACTTATCCTTTAATTTTTTCTAGTCCAGTGTTTAATTTTTGTCTTATTCCAGCTCCAGTGTTTTTAACCTTTATTTTGCTTCTTTAGTTTATCCTTTAGCTATTTTGGGGGCTTTCCTGGTGACTCATGCGACAGTAAAGAATCTGCCTGGCAAGCAGGAGACCCAAGTTCAATCCCTCACTCAAGAAGATCCCCTGGAGAAGGAAATATTAACCACTCCAGTATTCTGGCCTGGAGAATTCCTTGCACAGAGGAGCCTGGCGGCTACAGTCCATGGGGTGGCAAAGAGTCAGACATGACTGACTTGGTTTTCACTTCACCTAGCTATTTTTAGCCATTTATGCAGGTTTCTTTCCTTTCAATCCATTTTATCCTCCTTTATGTTGACATAATGTACCTGCTTCAGAATTTTCCAGATCAAAACCATCTCTGGCAGGCATTCGACTGTAAAACTCTGGGGACTCAGTTAGCTCTTTGTTCAGGGGCTGAAGTAAATCCAAAGCCACTCACTGAGGAGTTCACAACTACTGTCCTCAGGTGCCTGGCAGCGTTTCCCCATGGGGAGGGGGCAGCCTTCCATCTGGATGGGATTGCTGGTAGGCACTTCAGTGTCTGTAACAGCCCTATCCTACCAGCTGCTCCTTTGGTTTTAGGACTTGAAACTGTTATCAGGTAAATAACTTAAATTGGTCAAATCACCAAGATGTTATGAAGTAATATACTGGGAATTTTGTCTAGGAAGTAAAAACATACATCTACTTCTCTGGGTACTTCAGATTCTCCTGGATCAAATTTGACCAGTAGAAGACTAAATGAGGATCTCAGTTAACTTAAAATCTGGAATTTCTTTCTTTGAGTTGTATTAAGTTCATTTCTGCCTTACTCTAAAAATGTTGAGTCTGAGACTCAGGAGCTAAATGTACATTCTACAACAGTGACTTCATTAACGCGCAATCTTGAACAGGTTTAATCATCCTACATTTTCTCCATTTTCATCGTCTTCAACTGCCGGTTGCTCATGGATTTTGAAAAAATAATGTACCATTTTACTTCATTTTTTTTTATAAAGAGATAGAATATAATAAAAACAAAAAGTTGTTGTTTTTCAGTCACCAAGTTGTGTCTCTTTTGTGACCATATAGACTGTAGCCCACCAGGCTTCTCTGTCCGTAGGATTCCCAGGCAAGAATACTGGAATGGGTTGCCATTTCCTTCTCCATAAATAAAAGTTAAATTTCTCTAAATACATGATTTAAAAGATTTATTGGAGCTTGGAAGTCCAGTGTTCTAAAACTAAAAAGGCTCCTTCTGCTGTCTAGTTTCACTATTAGAGTTTTTGTCAGTGGTCCTGAAAATTTAGCATCAGGATCACCTGTAGGACTTTTAGTAAAACACAGCTTGCCAGGTTCCACCCCAGAGTTGATTGTAGATACAGGTATAGCCCCAAATTTTGTGTTTCTAATAAGCACACAGAGGATGCTGATGATGTTATCCCAGGAATCACATTTTGACGATGACTGGCTTATAGAATCCAGAAGTTTTTTGTTTGTTTTTTTTTTTTGTTCTGCTTTTTGTTGTTGTTGAACTTAGAAGCATATGTACCAGTCATACTGCTCTCATTTTTATGATTTCTCAAAGATAATAGTCATAGCTTCTTCAGTCTCATTGTTCATTTGTTAAATGTCCTGTGGTGTAATTCTTCTGAACCTGGAAGCTTAAAATGATTTATGGCAGTATTTCATAGAAGCCTGCAATAGCTTTGTAAGCATCTCCCTGATTCCGGCCTGACTCCCATGGAGCCTATTTTCACCCAGCAGTCAGAGTGATTTGGGGAAAAGAGAAAACAAATCGAGTTATTTCTCTGTGCAGGAGCTTGCAGGAGCTACCCAGAGAAAAGGCCAAACTCTTTATAATTGCCTCTAAGACCTTATGAATGGCTTTCCAGTTACCTTGCTGAGCTCATCCTGAACTCATTGCTCTCCTTTTTTCTCACTCCCCTCTAGTCACACTGGCTACTGGCTGTCCTCTGCACCTGCTCACTCTCCTAGGAGTGTTCTCTCCTCTAGATAACCTAACTTTCTCATCTGCAAGTCTTGGTCAAAAGTTTAGCTTTTCAAAGAGACCTTCTATGCTTCCCTCTCCATCTCCTTACCCCACTTTATTGTTTCCAAAGCACTTATCACCTTATTATGTACTATATAATTAACTGATTTATAATGTCTATTATTCACTTTCTATTTTTTCTGGGTAGAACATAAGATTTATAGGGGCTGGAATATTCCTTTCTTGGTCCTTTTTGTTCACCAGTGAATCCCAAGTGCTTAGAACAGTGCATGGCACATGATGGGTGTTCAACAGACATTTTTTGAATAAATGAGTTATTTAATGTTAGTTTCTTATAAAGATTTAAACTTTTTACTTAGATTTGCTATTTCAAATTCAGCCTACAACTACTGTTTAGAAAGTCTTGTATTCTATTTAACACAGCATATTTTATAATAGCAAAGTCTAGAAAACTGAAATATCCACTCCTATGGGATTGGTTATGTAAATAAAGTAACGTAGTTTTGTGTCATACAGCCATGAAGATGATAAAACAGAAAAGCAACAAAAGCGAAATTCTCTATAGGCACAATGTTTTCTAATTATGTAGTCGTATTTCTTCTAGATCACATACATATATTCAGAACCTGTTTACCTCAAAGATTATTGACTAAGTATGCTGAGTTTGGGCTTGCAATGGCACCCCACTGCAGTACTTTTGCCTGGAAAATCCCATGGACGGAGGAGCCTGGTAGGCTGCAGTCCATGGGGTCGCTAAGAGTTGGACATGACTGAGCGACTTCACTTTCACTTTTCACTTTCATGCATTGGAGAAGGAAATGGCAACCCACTCCAGTGTTCTTGCCTGGAGAATCCCAGGGACGGGGAGCCCGATGGGCTGCCATCTATGGGGTCGCACAGAGTCGGACACGACTGAAGTGACTTAGCAGGTGGCTCAGGGGTAAAGAATCTGCTGCCAGGTCAGGTCTCCTGACCTGAGTTCAATCCATCCCTGGGTCAGGAAGATTCCCTGGAGAAGGAAATGGCAACACTCCAGTATTCTTGCCTGTGAACTCCCATGGACAGAGGAGCCTGGGCTCCAGTCGATGGGCTCTCAAAGAGTTGGACATGACTCAGCGATTAAACAACAACACGCTGAGTTTATCAGACCCTCTTTAATACAAAGCAAAGTGAGGAATGAATATTTTACTCAAAGAATTCCACACTTCAAAATATCTTAGAGAAGAAATAGTAATGATAATAGAGGACACTGACTTGCTCTGTGCTGGGCACTGTTTAGCTCATTTTTATCTTGACAGTAACTATGAGATAAAGGTGATTATTGTCCTCATTTTGCAGATAAGGAAACAATAGGATTCAGAGAGGATAAGTAACACATCCAAAGTCACATGGCTAGTAATCATGCCACCAAGTCCAGTGTCTTTTCTTTCTTAGAAAAAGGAAAAATCAGAGGCTTTCCCTAAAATATAATTTATTAATTTGTTTCTCCAGCTTCATCTTACATACTCTCCTACATGTGTGCTCCTCCCTAGTCAAACATTTCTGTTTGCCATTCCCCGAAAGTCCCCAGTCTCTGGCCTCTGAATTTCAGAAACCTTCCCTCTGCCTGAAATATCACTCACCACCAATTACTGCCTGTTAAAATTCTAACTATACTGCAAGGCTCATCATACCTAAATTCTGAGTCAGAAGTTGTTTTGCCTTCCACCGAACTCCAATAGCTTACACATATTGTCTTGAAAATTCTTATAATAATTATAATACTCTGGCTTCTGCTTTTATTAAGGATGTGCCTTATTGCTTCTACATTTTAAATTTCTTGAAGATAACGATTTTATTGCTTATCTACCACAGTCAGCAGGATATTATTAGATATCTTCTGAATATAATTACCTAAAACAAATTCTGCTAATGCCGTATCCAGTGTGTTAGCTCTGGTCACATGTAGGAATTGAACACTTAAAATATAGCTAGTGCCAAATGTGAAATGATAATATTTTGGGGGTATTGGCTTAAATTTTTAAAAAGTCAAAAAAATAAAAATTTAAAAAAATTTTAAAAAATCAGCATTAGTAACATTAATTTCACTTGTTTCTTTTGTCTTTTTTTAACGTTAGCATCTAGAAATTTTCAAAGTACATATGTTCATTTCATATCTGTAGTGGTGAGTGCTGGTTCAGTATATACCTTTCCCCTATTCCTTTTCCCTCCACCAAGTGATCAAACCTACTAACAAATGAATTAAGAAAGCGGGCAATCCCCTGTTCTGAGATGCTCTAAAAGGGAGAGGCACACTCTCTCTGTATCATTTTTCTGTTTTACTTGGTTAGATTGTTGTTTTTGTCTTTAATTCCTAGGATTTTGGACCAAGAAACAAAAGTGAACGTTATTTGTGCATGTGTGTGTGTGTAAGAGAGAGAGAAACATGGAAAATGACATTTAAACACATTTAAACATCTAAATCAGAATATAACCAGAATTATAGGAAGCTTTCTACTTTGAAGTAAATTGGTATCAAGGAAAACAGAAAGCAAATACAGTTCTCAGCCCAGTAAACAGCCCTTGATCCTCTCCTACCGAAACGTCAGTTTTGCTTCAGCCATAATAGAGAGCCCTACAAGTTACCCCCAGCTACGTCTCTCCTGCTGCTTGCTGGTGCCTTGTGCTTTAGGCTGTTTCTTTCCAGGCAACCACAGACTGTTTACTGACTGTAATCAAAATGACAGCACACTGTTTTCACAACCCAGCGTGAAGAGTCGATTGCCTTTTTCACTTGGCAACCTAAGGGGACTTGAGGTACAACTTGCATCACTCCAAGATGGTGGTGCTTACTTCATATGTAACCCGCATCCTTTGAGGCTTAACCTACAGAGGAATCAAGAGTTATCTAGCATGGAGCAGGGAGGCTGTCAAATCTGCCTTCAGATTAGTGCTCGTGGTAAACTCCACTGGCGCACACTTATTTAGGTGTGGCTGCAGTTCTGCTGTGGTTCTTCCCCAGCCAGAACCCAGACACCTGAGCAGCTTTTCTTTTAAGCATCCCCACCCTACCCCCACCCCATCCCAGCTAGATGGTTATAATGTTGTGGAGTCTGATCACCTTGAAGATGGAGAGGAGATGCAGAGGAGAGTGTAATACAGTAGAAGACATGCCCTGCCCCTAAGAGAGACAGAAGAAAACAGAATGAGGGGGATGTAACCTGTGATTCAGGTGATCTGTAAGTTCCAGGCTTGTCTGTGACGTCACTTGCTGTGACATGTTGAATGCTCAGGGTTTTGATGTTGAGTGTCCGCATCTGTGATGCAGAAGGAAGGCGGGAAAGTGACTAGTTGATATGTAGTGCCTCTTTTATCTCTAAAGCACTAGAACTCTGTGCTTGGTGTATTCCAACATTCATCCCTTCTGAGAGACAGTGATCTGAGGGTGCAACAGTTACCGTATACGCTGAACTCAAAGGGTCATTGACTAATGATGTAACTGGGGTTGGCTGTGTTATACCTTTGAGAGTCTGTTTTCATATTCAGAATGCTTTATGGGCTATGTGCTTGTTCAAATTTGAGCTGTGTTTTTTTTTGATGAATCAATATTATGAATACCTTGAGAAGAGTAAAGCTGGAGGGTTGGTTGCTGAAAAGAATTGTCTCTCACATCCTGTCTATTTAGATACTCAATTCTGTACACATAATTTCTTCCTAAATTGGTGATATCAAAAATCTTCTATACAAATAACAATTAAAAAAAAAAAAAAAACTAACAGAACCTCGAGTCTAGGTTTCAGTGAAATATGATCAGTCATTGAAGAAAACATGAAAACACAGAGAGTCTATGTTTTTCCTTCAGCCACTTAGCACATCATTGGTACCAAAACAGAGCAAAGACCTGCGTGCGCTGCCCGAGTTAGGTGTAGATGTTACCACTTATTTGGGTTTCCCTGTTGGTCAGCGGTAAAGAATCTCCCTGTAAAGCAGGAGACATTGGATACCTGCATTTGAAAGATCCCCTGGAGGAGGGCATAGCAATCTCCTTCAGTGCTCTTGCCTGGAGAATCCCATGGACTGAGGAGCCTGGCAGGCTACAGTCCATAGAGTTGCAGAGTCAGACATGACTGAAGTGACTGAGCACGCACCCACATTACCGCTTAATTGCAGCAGGATCACACAGTGGAAGGTCTCTGCATGTAAACACAGGAGGGATACTGTTCAGAGCTCTTCTCTGGGGGCTAAAGGAAACCAGAATGCCACAGGCAAGAGAAAATTACATTTGTTGCAAAATTTTCTTTAGAGATTGCAGCAACCAATATGCTAATTAGAGTCAAGACAGGCATAGCCTGCCTGGCCCTTCCCAGGATGCAGGATCTAGCAAGACTCTGGCTAGAGAGGGCAGCAATCATAAGGAGAAAAAAAAAAAAAGTGTTGAACAGAGGAGATGCTAGGAAGGACAGAACTGGAATTTGTGGCATTTCTACGGTGTTCCATGTATAGAACTTGAACTAACTATTCAAGGGCATGGATAATTTAGGATTCTGATAAAATTGTCTGTGCAAAGTTGGGCACTGAATTCATTTATTCTTCAAATGTCTTTCCCCTTTTAAAAAAATAATAGATTTTATTTTTTTAGGGAGGTTCTAGGTTACCAAAAACTTGAATAGAAAGTTCACAGACACAGAAAACACACTTATGTTTACCGAAAGGGAAAGGGGAGGGGAGGGATAAATTTAGGAGTTTGCAGATACAAACTACTATATATAAAATAAACAACAAAGGCCTACTGTATAGCATAGGGAACTATATTCAGTATCTTATAATAATCTATAGTGAAAAAGAAAAATTGCATATACATATATATGAATTACTTTACTATACACCAGAAACTAACACAACATTGTATGTCAACTGTACTTCAATTTAAAAAAATCCAAGAAGACATAAAATATCTATCAAATGTTGGGGAAAAAAAAGTTCAAAGAGTTTTCAAATCAAGTGTGCCTTTTTATGTCTTAAATATTTAGTTTTCAAATTTTTTATTCAGGAAGAAATTGAGAATAAATAGAAAGTATTTTGTTATGCATAAAGTTTCCCAAATTCAGCTTTCCTGAGGGGTCTGGATTATTGGAGAAAGTGAGTATTATTTTATGGTTACATCTGTCTCACAGAGTGTTGTTTAAAACGTAATACAGTTATAGTACATTTAATGAGTATTTAAAAGAAATGTGTCTTAACGATGACTCAGGATAATTTTGAGACACAGAGTAAACAAGTTTAACAAATGTATGAGAGAGCTTACTACTGCAGTTTCCAGGGCGTATTTTAACTCGTGCTAATTTGCATAGAGATCTGCATCATGATTTGGATGTGCTCTGCCACTTTTCATTTACTCCTAAGTATTACCCTTCCCCTTTTCAAAATATACTTAATGCTTTTGAATAACAAATTAGAATTCTTTTCCCCAAAGAATCAAGTTATTTCTCACAGTTGTCACTGTGTTGGTGGAGGAAATGGACACATCAACCGTAAATTTTTTGCTCTCTACGCTGACTAATTTAAGGTGTCCTTACCCTTCATTAAAAAGCATTTCTTTTTGGTTCGGGCTTTCATTCTTATTAATATTTTACTGGTTTGTTATTTATATTTTTATTGTAGACTATCTAAGTACTTTGAATATAAAGGTAGGATGTCATTTTTTTAAAAAAAATCAGTGATCTAATCCCAGTTTGAGAACCCAAGCACCATTTCATTGGCGTCTACCATAAACTGAGTCTCAGATATAATATAGTGTTGCTTCTGTTCACCATGCAATCACTAGCCTCCTGTTTCAAAATACATGTATTCTCATCCTGAGATTTAACAGATCTTTTATATAGGATGATAATTTTCGTGACCTGATTGACAAAATGGTAGAAGTCATGAAGAAAGCATAGTTAAGTAGTAATATTAAAGGATGTTTCTCCAGAGGAAAGACTTTAGGATATAATCTGCTCTGAAGGGTGGAGAGGATTGCTTTTATAGAGGCTACCACAGACTCTCCCTAGTTGTGGAAAGGATTGTGGGAACTCAACATGGAAAAGCCATTGTGATGTTAACCCAGAAAATGTTGAAAAGGCTGACTCACCTACATAATAGAATTTGTTTTAGGAAAATCAGTTCATTATTAATTCCACTTAACTATTAGGTTAATTCACTTCTTCCTCAGAAATGCCACTTTCTGACAATACATTTTTAAGTGAATTTTGGCTTTAAATAATTTGTTGGTTTACAGATCTGCTTTACCTCTAAATCTGCCACAATTGAAGTTTCAATAATTCGAAATCAATGTTTTGTTTCCAGCTGAATGAACTGGCCATTCGAAGAATATCTTTCAATGACCACTCTGATTTGATTTTAAGATTTAATTTTCAAAGGAACATTTTACAGGGTACAGAATAAAAAGAGGGCAAATCTCTGGTTGTACAAATTGAACTTCATGGATGCTTATGTCAAAGTGTGCACAATTGTTTGTATTGTTAGTTTGAAAAATATATCATAACCAGCAGCTGGGTCAACTTTCTAATAGAGGTAAGGGTAGGAAATTACCAATTTGAAATATAAAACTGCTTAAACATATAGAATAAATACCAGCCTTTTCAACCGAAGGGGAAATGGACACGAATGTACTTTTTTGTTACTTTAAGTATTTGCATAGTCTTTTTACTTAACACATGCCCACTTGTTAGAATTTTGAAATTATTCTAAAAGTCATTTCTCAGTTGTCTTTCACTTCTCTAGCCAAACTTTCATTAGCTTTTCTTGTTTTTCTCCATCTTCCTTTAGTCAATTGCTTTTCAAACCTGACTGCATATTTGAACTATGCTTGCAGGACTTTTAAACACTGATGCCCAGCTCAGCCCAGCACATCTAATTGAATTGACCTAAGGTGGAGAAGGCAATGGCACCCCACTCCAGTAGTCTTGCCTGGAAAATCCCATGGACGGAGGAGCCTGGTAGGCTGCAGTCCATGGGGTCGCTAAGAGTCAGTCACGACTGAACGACTTCACTTTCACTTTTCACTTTCATGCATTGGAGAAGGAAATGGCAACCCACTCCAGTGTTCTTGCCTGGAGAATCCCAGGGATGGGGGAGCCTAGTGGGCTGCCGTCTATGGCGTCGCACAGAGTCGGACACCACTGAAGTGACTTGGCAGCAGCAGCAAGGTGGAGCAAGCTTTACTCTTTTTAAAAAATTTTTTTTAGCTTTGCTCTTTTTGAAGCTTCCCAGGTGATTCCAGTTTGTAGCCAGAGCTGTGCCCCACTCTCTGAATAAGCTCATCATATTTTATCTGTTTCCATTTTCTCTCAGATGTTTGCATATCTATTTCCTTTAAACTGTTTTTTTCCCCCTCCTGTTATTATTATTACTGAGGTTTAAAAAATCTGACTTCTTTTTTTTTCAGTTTTCATTTTGCTTTTTCTTTCTAATTTTCCATGTACTGGTGAAGAAGTTCTCATTCCAGACATACGTATTTGATTTTTATTCTTATCTAATACCACCAAGTTTTACTTCAGTGAAAAAGAATGCAATATATTTGTGTATTATACTTTTGTCTGTTCTTCCAATGCTAATACAATAATGTACCTTAATTTTTGGAATTGATATATTAAGATTGATAGTAGAGCCCAATAAAATTGTTGAAAACTAATATGAAGAATGGATTTACTTGAGTTGTAATCATTAATGGCTATGATTAAAGATACTTTAATAAGATATTTTAGAACTTTGAGACCATGTTGACTCAAGGACATGTAAATATTCTATTAATGATATCTTTTATCTTTTCTCAGCTAAAGCACATGTTTTTCCTACAAATTTCAGTAATTTCAGAACAGTGTAGAAGTGAGGATATTACATACTTCATCAACTAGCATAGCCGTAACAAGATATCCATAGCAAGAGAAGTATTAATAGCAAATCAAAAAAAGGGGAGTAAAAGGATCTAAGTAGATAAAATTCAGTGATGCAATTAGCAGCAGTAAAAACAGAATTATGGGAGGGAATATGTAGAACATCCAAGGATTTGAAATGAAAGAGAAAAACGGTGGGCAGTTAGTTAAGCCTGGAGGCGCAGACAGGAAATACTAGTGCCTGTGTGACACTTCCTCCAAATACAGTCAAGCTGTTTCTTCTCCATGAAGTTTATTTACCCTTATTGGTAAAAATACTGGTTGGATTGGCAAAAGGAAAAAATACCTGGCCAAAAATCCCGTGGCCATATCCTGTATGTATGCTTGGCCTGTAGGTATGCTTTGTGGAATCTATCCAATATTGTAAATAATTTGAAATAGATGACAACATTTAACAAGAGGGACATTTCTCAAAAAAGAAATCTAGATTTTAAGCTTCTTTGGAAAAGATCATCAGATTCAATAGTCTCCTGGCCCTTAGGAGCATCCGCTCTGTACAAAGCACGTTGGCTGTGGAGTTTTTTAGTCCCAACCTGACTTGCTTTATTCATTTCTCTCACCTGCTTCATGTATGTAGGAATTTGGGCTTATTTCTTGGAGAATTCATTCTTAAGTTTATGTCCATCCATGGTGTAAGTTCCATGAAAAGAAATTGCTCAGAATACTTTGTCTACGGCCCTACCACGCTGAATGTACTCAGTCTCGTCAGAATACTTTGGATATAGCAAAAGCAACTTGCATAAAGAAAAGTAAATGTTACAAGCAAAAACAGCAAGGACACAGAGAAGCTAACAAACAGGTGATTGGTTCTCAAATAGAGGCTTGAGCCCATAAAATGTGTCCTATTAATAAGCTCTGCATGAGTATTTGGGGTTTGGTTCAAAAGTGCAATGTCACTTAATAACAGGAGCTGGGATTTAGTGAATTATTCCAGTTCAAGCTCTTGGAAAAAGAAAAGGACAAAATGTTCTGTACGACCCAAGTAAGAATAGAGTATCTTCTGAATATTAGGAGATTAAATTTCCCAAAAGTGAGCTTCTTGGCAGAAAATGGCCAAGGTTATTTAAGGAGTGACTTCCCATCTTTGAAATCACCCATTGAATAAAACAATATTAAACTACTGTTTAAAAATTTAAGGACCATCATTTCTTTCTCTTTCCTCCAGCTCGGAGCTTAATCACATGCAGGGCTCCCTATATGCAATCTGGAAAAGCATGAAAACCTAATTCAACTATTACAGAAATAACTCCAGACTTTTAAAAGGTTTTCTGAACTAAAACAACCCCTGAGAATTCCCTAATACAGCTACCACCTCGCATATGTTTATATGCACTGTATTTGTGTTTAACAGGTAGATTTAATTTGTAAGCATGCTTATAAGTTACTTTGCAGTTACTCTCTATTCATTTATCTTTAGCAGAAATTTCTTTAAAGTTCTCTCTATAAAGTCCTTTTTTACTTCAAAGCTTGGAAAAAAGAGGTGGAGTATTGTAAGAATCACTCAATAAATAGGAGGCATATTAAAACTTCTGTTAAGCAGTTGAGTAGGTATTCATATAAAATTTAAAGAAATCTTCTATTGTGGCTAATTAGATGTCTGAACATAGATTCAGATTTCAGATATCCACAGAGCTGGTGCCTGTCAGACGGGGGTCAGCAAGCACATCTTTGCTTAGCAAAAAAGTAAGATTTTCTTTATTAACTTACTTTCAGGTAAAATTAACAGAAAATTAACACTATTCTACTCTTAACTCTACACATAAACCCATTAAAAGGCATGCGAAGAATGTGTTAACTTCACCCCAGTGTGAAAAATATTATCAAATAAAGCTGAACTAAAGTGGTAGCTTTCTAATCAAAGATAAATATATGAACTTGCAACCCAAGAGGCAATACAATTGACTTTTATCCTTCCCAGCTTTTATAACTACCTCAAAGAACAACCTACCTCAAGAACTTGTAGTTTGGATACCAGGTTCTACACTGGATTGCCATTAAAGGTGTTTATGGTGTAAAATACAAGTGGAAGTAAAGATAATTTAGGATTAAAGTAAATAAAAATTTAAAATAGATCCCTAGTACAGAAGTGTACTGTTAATATCGTAAATTATATTTCAGGAGTTATGTGTATGTGTTAGTCGCTCAGTCATGTCTGACTCTGTGACCCCACAGACTGTAACTCACCAGGCTTCTCTGTCCATGGGATTCTCCAGGCAAAAACACTGGAGTGTATTGCCATTCCCTTCTCCAGAGGATCTTCCCCACCTGGGGATTGAACCCTGGTCTCCTGCATTGCAGGCAGATTCTTTACCATTTGAGCTATAGGGAAGTCCTTATTTCAGGAGTAGGTGGATAAATTAATCCTCAAGTTTTAGAAAACTGGTAAGACAATCATCACTATTAAGGTAAAATGAATAATATATTTTAGATGACAAGGTAAACATTCCCAACCTTCAGTGAGTTCACAGTGTTCCTATACATGAATGATAATAAGAAAGAAAGCAATCTGCCCAGCCATTCAATCAAAGACATTTCACCATCTAGTCACATTTCATTCCTCAGTGGAAAAAAAAAAAAATGTTTGTTTTTATATGCTTACACTTATGGGTGCTTTTATTTAACCTCTAAAAATTAGGAATCAGAAGAGCTGGGAATGAGCTGGAATCAGAAAGATGGACTAAAGCAGGGCACTGTCTAATTGAGAAGCTTTCCCCTCGTGTCTTGAAGACTCTCAAACTCAAGGCCATCTCAGATCTGTCTAATCATGAGCCCATCAAGTCATCTTGGCTGCCATGAAGATGAAACTGACATCACAGTTATTTGAGTCAGTTTAAAGAGGCCTAGGGTGGTTGAAGGGAAGAATTGGGAGGCCTGGGGTGCTGAAAAGACCTCCCAGCTCTAGCTCCGTAAGATCCCAGTAGCACACAGCTGTCAAGAGCATGAAGCTGTTTGTAGAAAAGAATCCTTTGTAAGGAAGCAGAGATTTTGCTGTATATCAACAGTTTCGTCAGGCACAGTTTGACTTTCCACCTTTTATTGCACCATCAATTCTATTTAAGCAGTAGATGGTTTGAGTTGATCACATAGCCCACACATGCAGTCATTTCTGGGATTTAGGTTCTTTAACTTGATGGTCATAGTGGAAATTAATTCTTGGTGAAACATAGGTTTTTTTTTGTGACACTTCACAGAGGCCTTCTGTCTAATAGTTGTATTGATTAAAGCACAAACAAAATAAAGCCTTTTGCCCCTATTTTGTTAAAAAGAAAAAAGCCTTAGAAGTGGGGTCCATGATAATGTATCATTGGCAAAAGAGTGGTCTTCTAGAAGGTATGAGAGTTCTATGAGCAATTCAGGAAGTGGCCAGGACGTTAACACTAACTGATATTATTATAGAGAACACATTTTGTTGTTTCAGCAAGGGCATGCTTCCAGGATAAGAACTATTCCCTTCTCAACTACGGAATTTCTTGGCAGTTTCACTGTATTCTTCCTGTTGTGGTAGAAGATGCACTACCATCGCCAGCATTAAAAAATAATACCTGTTCCTTTTGGCAAGCATTGGTGAACAGGGGAGGAGGGATGGGTTGGCACTTAATTGTGCCCCAGGATATGTAATAAACACGGTACAGACAATATTTATTTACACAATCCTGCAATGTCGGCATCATCGTTCCACTGAGCCACCTGGGAAGTCCCAAATGAATCCTAGGTCCACTATTAACTAACAAAGATTGAAACCTTCTGAGCCTCTATTGTATCTTTGTTAGTTAATAGTGGACCTAGGATTCATTTGGGACTTCCCAGGTAGCTCAGTGGTAGAGAATCCACCTGTCAATACAGGAGACGCAAGAGACACAAGTTCGATCCTTGGGTCAGGAAGATCCCTGAAGTAGGAAATGGCAACCCATTCCAGTATTCTTGCCTGAAAAATTCCATGGACAGAGGAGCCTGGCGGGCTGCAGTCCATGGGATTGCAGAGAGCTGGACACGACTGAAGCAACTAAGGACACACAATCACGTATATGAATCAGGCGTGTACACACACACACACACACACATAAGATTCATTCCGCTAGCCATTGCTTTTAACCACTTCATGTTGCTTTCTGGTTGTTCCCACCACAGAAGGAACTGGCTAAGGACCTTTAAACATCTCTATTTCTCTATCCTCATGTTTAGCACAAGATTAATGGTAATATAAAACTCAGTGAAAATCAGAGATATATCAGATTGCAGTTAAGCTGAGAAATCAATTGGTGAAAATCCAGATAAATTAGAACAATGAATGAAAAGTGTCCTTATATATCCTTGATTTCCATTTCCATCTTTTACAAGTGTCCCTTCTGAGGCAACCAAACTCATTAGTAGCAGAATTTGAATCAGAAGTCCAGGCTTCCAGCTCAGTGCCCAACCTATTTTTCTCTACCACACCAGTACATTACAGTATTATTTTTGACCTATCAATCAAATGAAGTCATTACTAGTTCTTTTTAAGAATAAGATACCAAATGTATTTGATATATCATTTAATCAAAACATGTTTGATTTCTAATAATTTTCAAAGAGCACATTTGGTGAATAACTTTGTATGCATTTGCTCTTCGCATGGTTACTACATATATAGAAAGAATTAAGAGATTCTTGCAACTATACTAATAAAAATATTGCTAATAGTCAGGAACAAAATATAAGCATCCATTCATAAATGTAAAACAGTTCAGAAAGACTAGCTCTGGTGTTTACACAGAACAAAGTTACATTCAGTCACCTGTAGTGAAGCTTGGAGTGTACAATATGCTCAAGCCAATTAGTATCCATTTCTGGGAACCCTTTTCAAAGAAACAGTTTTCTTTATAGCCAATGGTAGGAGCTCAAAAATATACAAGACCTAGGGATTTTCTCTGAGGCAACCACTATTTTGTAATTTTTTAGGGGGAGTATTATTGCTAGCCAAGGTAAAATCTTGGATGAGAAATCAATATTTTTCCATATCATTAGAGACTATAGTTGTTTTTAAAGCAGAGGCCACAAGTTCTATTTTTAGGCTGGTTTGACCAGCACTGACTAGAAACCCATGTTGAAACCAGAGGTCTTTATTCCATACAGGGCACTCACTGCTTGGACTGATTGTGATGAAATGTTTTCATGCATAATCCTCTAAGCATATACACTTTTATTTTTGTCTCTATATGCTACATTACACCACCTGTTGTATTTTTTAAAAACCTCTATGATTTTTAAAACTCTTCATTAAATGAATACCTATAGATTTTCTGCCAATAATTTTCTGTTCTATGTGATTGCTAATTGAATGCAATCTTTATGATTATTCTATAAAATATTTTAAAGAAACTGCAGGAAATATAGATTGTAAAATAAATAATTGTTTTTTGTCCATGTAGCCCTCCTTGATAATTAGTGACAATAATGATAATAATAACCAGTTATTAAAATATACACAGAAAAAATACAGAAATATATGAAGCTTATAACTCATCAAGAGGGTACAATACCCTTTAAATCAATAAATAAAGTGGTAAATAATGTAAAATGTATATGTTAAAGAAATAACACATAGTGGAGTATTTAGGGATAGTTTTATTACTAGAAGGTTAAATCTCATTTTAATGGGTTAGTATTGGTGAGAATAGATTATTTTACAGACAAATGATAATGTTTTTCAAACAGCTGTGTACCTCTATATTGTTATTATTCCCTATACGCATGGCCTCCCAAAGCTGTTACAAAAAGACTAAAGCACGAGAATGATAGTTCCAATGTCACTATACATTTATGTTCACAAAATACTAGGCACACACTAGACATTTAAATAGATAAAGTATAGCCACAAAATCAATTAGGTTAGCTTTGTGTAATAAAAAATATTTTCTCTTGACTACAATAAATCATAAGCATCTACATGTTTCAAAAATACAAGCTCAGTAATGCCTAGTCTGTACCATAAGTCACCATTTCTAGACAGAGGCTCTTCCTTTGAGATAAAGGAATAGTAAGCAGTTTACACATCAAACGATGCCTTTGGTCCTTGTAATTGACATTAAAACAACATTAGGTTAAAAATAGCAGCATGAAGATAATTTAAAATAAGAGCAATGATCTGGCTGTTAAATTCTATGTTTCAGATAATTGAATGTTCTGCCAGCTTACCTGATGAAACAGAGCCTTATGGATCACAGCATAACAAAGCCCACATCCAAGATGGTTAGAGTGTAAAGAGCCTTCCCTTGCAGTTGTTCAGATTTTTGGCCACAGAGGTTTACATATTAACTACAATTTTTTTTCTTTTCCCCTTTGCTTTCTCTCTGAACAAGAAAACAAAGAAACCTTTCCAGAATCCTCTCTGCTTATGCCTCCGCTTCCTGTTCTGAGATTCACTCTATGGTACCCAACATATATCAGAAAACAGCTTTGAGGGGAAAAAAAAAAAAGAAAAAAAAAAAAAAAGCTGACAGCACTCGACATGGTACCGCCATCTACTGGCAGACACACAAAATTGAACAAAAGGAAAAACATCCCTATTATTATTTATCATACTTATGCCCTACACATGAATATGTAAAAAATATTCTTTTGCATACTAAATTGTTGGAGTATGCACAGTTTTCTGATATTGTATACTTTTCTAAATTTTATAAGTTTACAATATTGATTCAACCATAAATGAATACAATTAAAAACCCTCCAAATTTCTGTTTGAAAATCAGGTTTATGGACTACATGTAGAGTTTTGCAAAATCTCTCTTGTGGCCTGCTCTAGTCTTCTGGAAACTTTATCTTCCCCCTGGATGAATTCTTTCTGAGTGAATAATCTGTCTCCTTAAAGAACAAGGTAATAGTCATTCACTGGTCATTTTGTGTTGCTTTTTTGTAAAACATTTATAAGTAATAACATCTGGGAAAGTATTTTTAACTTCAGTCATTTTGTGTTGCTTTTTTGTAAAACATTTATAAGTAGTAGTATCTGGGAAAGTATTTTTAACTTCAGTGAGGCTTATTTATGTAATTTAGATCTATGGATTATGTGTTCTATGTATATGGCAGGAGGAACAGGTGAAATCTTACATGTGATAATATAATCAAAGTTTATATATTATTATAATCTATGTCTTTAAGATATTGTACTTAAGAAAACATGGCTTATAAGGATATTGAAGCACACAATACATAAGCAACATGGCTTTATCAGTTTAGTGAGAGATTTCTTAACTAATCAAAGTGCTGTTCATTTCATTTGACTTTTCAATTTAATTTAGAGAAAGCAACTATAATTTTATTAGTTTTTCGTTAACTAAATATGTTCATATTAGGGAACACCTTAATATATGTCAGGCTCTATGTTAGCTTTGAAAAGACAAAGATGAAGCACAGTGCTTGTCGTCAAGGAATTTATGTATAATGAAGAGAGAAATATAACGGACGCCGTTTTTTTTTTTTACTACGTGCTCAAGGAGTGTTGTTTACTTAGTTTTTTAATTCTAGCCCCCATTTTGCCTAATGGCAGAAAAATAAATCCTGTCAGTTTCAGGTGGACTGAGTCACTTGGGGGTTTTTCTAGTGATTTCAGGTTTACACTCTTCTCACGGGGACTGATCTCAGTCTGGAATGTGATCCCCGGCCTCCCCTTCTCTATGTGGCCATGTAGCGGGTTGTGGTGCTGCAGTCCGTGGGGTCGCAAAGAGTCGGACACGACTGAGCGACTGGACTGAGAATCTTGTATGGTTCTGGGACATCATCAACCCTTCACTCAGACATCTGCCAATGGGCCTATATTCCTGTCTGGCCCCCAAAGCTCCATCGATTCAGTTTTGCATGGCAGCATCCCCTCTTCATGATCATTAGTTACCTCAGGTTTTGTCAGCTCTTTCTCTTGGGTAACTTTTGCTCCTGTACTTAGGGGAGGAGGGAAGAAAAGCAAGGAGCAACTTTCCAGAGTCACTTAGCTGACATAAGTCCCATGTCCCAGGCACCCCACACGGCCATCTCTCTTCTCCTGTTTCCATCCCATGGAGCATAATATGCTCTGTGGGCTTCAGAAAAATGAGGCGCAGTCCCTGCCATATTAGAAAATTTCAGCTTCTTATCTTTCTGCCTTTTAGCTACTCCTGGAGAAGGCAAACTATGTAGGAGGTCCTTATTAGAGACCCCAGTTGGTTTGGGTCTCGCTTCCTCACAGACTTCCTTTCCAGCTCCCAAAGGGTATAGCTTGAATCTCTTCCTTCTGCGCCAGTAGTAAACTGGATCCCCAAGTTTTCCTTGGAAATCTTCTGTCTTACGCATAATATGATACTTTGCTGCTACAACAAAGGATCGCACTGGTTAGCCCGGAGCCAGACATTTATTATCTCACAGTTCTGGAGGTTTGAAGTCCCAAGTCAAGGTGTTAGCGGAATCATGCATCTTCTCAACACTAGCGTCATCCCCGTGTCTTTCAGCTTTTGGTAGCCCAGATGTTCCTTGGTGTGTGACACTGGAACTCTAGTCCTTGTCTCCATCTTTCTGTAGTGTTCTCCCTGCATCTCTTTCTATCGTCTTCCCTCTGTGCATACCTGTCTACATGTCCAAACTTCTCCTTTTTATAACGTCACAAGTCATTTTGTATTAGGGTCGACTATAATGATTTCATTTTAATTTGCTTATCTCTGTAAAGACCCTGGGCTTCCTGCTGGCTCGGATGGTAAAAAATCCACCTGCAATGCAGGGGACATGAGTTCGATCCCTGGGTTGGAAGGATCCCCTGGAGAAGGGAATGGCAACCCACTCCAGTATTCTTGCCTGGAGAATCCCATGAGTGGAGGAGCCTGGTGGGATATAGTCACAAAGAATCAGACACAAATGAATGACTAACACTTTACTTTCTTTTTCATAAAGACCTTATTTACAAATAAGGGCATATTTTGAGCCCCTTGAGTTTAGGATTTCAACAGTCTTTTTTTTTTTTCTGAAGATATGTGGATGCAGTTCAACTCATACACTTAGATTAACACCTTTTAAATTTAAAACACAAGTATCTGATTCTTTTTTCTGTTTCCCATGACAGTTCCACATAGGGAATGATAGTTTTAATATCTGGCCAGAATGTTAAGGAGTGGCTGGGGGAAGAGCCTCAGGTAATAGTGAAGAAATTGAATAATAACAATAACAAAACCCAAAATTTATTTAGTACTTTGTGCCAGATGTTGTTCTATGCATTTTGCATATATTCATTTAACACACCCATAGAAAGTATTACTACATACATTTTACAGATGAAACAGTAAAATGTGGAAGAAAGTAAAAGCATATCAGCTAGCACTTTGCATATCTTACCATACAGGCAATTGTAATCTAGTAAGATAACTGTTATGATACAAATATGTACCAAGTGCTGGAGGAGCAGAAAGGAAATGAACTCCCACTAATTTAGACCGCTGCTACTCACACATTCAGGGAAAATTCAAAACAATTTACCATTTTGTCGTATACATTTTCTGTCATGAGATAGTTCTCTTTTTGAGGAAATTTTATTTTTTTTTCTCTTGTCACAGACAAATTTACCCCTTCACTGCATGCTAAATCGCTTCAGTCATGTCCGAGTCTTTGCGACCCCATGGACTGTAGCCTGCCAGGCTTCTCTGTCCATGGGATTCTCCAGGCCAGAATACTGGAGTGGTTGCCATTGCCCTCCTCCAAGGACTCTTTCCAACCCAGGGATTGAACCCGCATCTGTTATGTCTCCTGCATTGGCAGGCAGGCTCTTTACCACTAGCGCCAACTGGTAATGTTTATTAACTGCCAGTCCCTAGCACGCCACACTAATTTCTCCACTAATAATGTCACTTATAAGTATGTTCATTCTGATGTCCACTTTTGGGTATCCATTTGCTCAGGAGAGTTCCTGGTAGTGTTTTCTGGGGAACTGATTTTTATTTTAGCTGATTCTAAGCTGTGTGTGTATGTGTGTGCATACACATTAAAGTATAAACCCTATTCTTAGGACACTGAGGGGGAATTATCATGAGATAAAATCTGGGGGAAGAAAAAGAAAAGCAATGAAGTTCTATAACAAATCAACAGACAGAATTATACTTATAGTAAGAATTACATAATTCTTACTGAATATAAATTATATTGAATGACTATAAATTATTCCAGATTTTACAGACAGAATTCATACATTATCATGGAATTATTTGTCTTATCTGATTCACATAATCATTGCTAATGTTTTAATTGCTCCACTAGGTCTGTCAATGAGTAACAATTATTCTCCAAACATACAAACCTGATTTAGCATTTTTCTTTTAAATTTTCCTAGATATCTCTCTTTCATTGCCTTCCTCTGCTACCTTACAATTTGGAATGGTGGTTCCCTGGGCCTGGACCAAGCAAAACTCTTGTAAATCTGAAAAATTCAGGACAATACATGGAGCTAAGATAAATATATAAAGAATATATTTAATATCCTAGATGCATCTATGAAGTGAGAGTAGGATACCTTGGGGGAATAATACAATAAAAAGTGCTCATAAATTATATAATAGATAAAGCAGGGGAAATCATTAGACAGTTTGAAAGAAAATAAAGACATATTTTAGAAAGTTGAATACAACATAAAGATATAAAAATGTACTGGAGGAAAGAAGCACCAATCCCTAAAGTAAAATACCAAATACATACAGTACGAGACAAATTTCAAGGGTTTAACAGCTGTCATTTTTAGGGGAGGAAGGAAATGAAGGGTAAATGTATGGAAATTTCAGGATTTGCTGTGTATATTTCTTTTCTGTTTGAAGCATGTACAATTATATATGTATGCATTACCAGTGCAATTAAAAATATATTTAAAATACTAAAAATACTCTAAATATGTACCTTCATGTTTATTTTTCCCTCAGTTGTTCCCTTTTAGTTGGGTTTAGAATAGGTCGCTTCTGCTATTCAAAGAGATCCTGGAACATGTCTTCTTTGAAAAGAAGACATGCTCATTCATACTGATGCTCAACTTCCATGCCTCTGTCTTCAGTCAGCTTAATAGTATAGTTACCTACCACTCTGCTTACATTTATTTTTATTAATTGCTATTTTGTGAAAACTTAGACTAATTTACATTATATTTTCTGTCCTTTTATACTTCTGTAGTCCATTTTATATCAGAATCTCCTGGTGGTAAATATTGACACAAGCTCACTCTGCCCAGTGCTTAATATACAAGGTGTTGTAAATTACAGAATGAAATAATTTCTTTGTTCTGAAAGAAAATAATGAAATATTTTTACTTTTATTACATTTTTTTTTCTTCACAACACCTCTAGAAGTTGAGAAGTGTAGACATTTTTCACGTTTGTTAACTGAGAAAAATTGGTACAAAAAAGCAAAAATTACATGGTGGTAAAAGTCAGTCTGAAAAACAGGATAATTGTCAGTTTCAAGTCTATTCAGTAGACAATATGATTTTATCTCATGGGCTCAAATATTCCAGATGTAACAACTGTCAAAATATTACTTAAGTGTGCTTCAGTTCAGTAATATTAAAATATTTTTATCGTTATTATAAAAGAATAATGCAGTAAGACATTCTCTGCTTCCAGGTGATTTCCAAATATAGATTACCCTCCATGTTGTAGTTATTCAGCTATGTGATTACAATTATCTGAAGCTATCTTGGGCCACTATGCCTTTTTAATTGCTATTCCCTCAGTTTGAAATTACATTTCATTGTTGCTTTTTTCATCCCCATTTCCCTTCTAACACCTGGACAATTGCTGTTTATTCATGGAGACTCAGGATAATAAACCTGATATCCTGTCCTGCTCTTCCCATAAATGAATTATATACCCTCTTCTGCTTTTCCCAGATTATGGGTAGCATTGTATTATATGGTTGTACTTTATTATTTCATACTCTCTGATGGTAGTTTTCATACTGCACTATCAATGGTGGCTTAGTTGTGATGTGTCTTCCTCTTCAAACCTCTCCTAGACAGACTATGAGTTCCTTGAGAGCAAGAACTCTACTTCTTTATATCCTTTTCTTTGTTACTTAACACAATGCTTGGCAGGAAGTAGGTATTCAATAATTACCTGTTTTTCATAGGATGGTATTTTGTCACTGTGTATAAATTGGCATATTGTTTACCTCTTTCATTTAGAAAGCCAGTAATGAGAAAAGCTACTCTATTTTTAGAAAGTAAGCAAATGTACTTCACCTCTCCCGGTAACAACTTGTGGGGACCTATATTTAAATGCAAGGCATTAACTTCACTATAACCTTTCAATGTTACCTTTCATACTAGCATACACATTGTCAGAAGTGAGAATGTGTCATTCATTCAGATGACTAAATATTCTTAGACTCTTGTAAATGTCCATTATTTACCAGGAGATTTCATTGGGAAAGGACAGATGCAAAGCAGATAAGGTCAGGTCTTGGAGATACGCTCTGCTTCTCTCAGGAAAGATCTCTGGATAATGTATTTACCCATATGCACACATGCTTTTCTGCTCTGTGGCTTTGTGACTACACAAACTTTCTTTCCTACACAAACTTTGTTAGTGTGACACTGTCATGCTGTGGATTCAGCTAAGCTAGAGGGAAAAATACATTATTATTTTTTCCATGAGACTTTATGTCTATTGCTAATTATAAGCAAGCTCTTAGACAATTCCCTTATACAATTCCTCATTCTACCTTCTGAAATTTAGTGCATGCAAGTAACTACATGCCAATCTATGCAAGATTAGATCAATAGGAAAAGAATTAAATTTTTTATTTAATATACTATTTTTAAAAATATTTACTTGAGCTTACATTTTTGCTGTTTGTCCCTAGCATTATTTAATGCTGACACAATAAGATAGCAAAGTATTTGTAGACTATATGTCTAAGTAGAGGGTTTAGGCCTTTGAAAAGCTTGTTTTATGTAAGATGTATTTTTATTTAGTTTATTGATTTTAAGAGGTGAATTTAGCTGATAAAAAAAGTCCATTGCAGTTTGAAAGTTCACTTAATTAGTGGAGAAACGAGATGAGAAGAATTGTTTTTTTTAGTCAAATTAATCACGGTTGAAATTACTGTGTTTATACTTCAGAAAATAATTACTCTAAGTTTGCAAAGATAAATAGGTTAATGAAACTTTGCAAAGTGCTTTGGGCGGAAAAGAAGGGTCATTGAAAACAATGTGAAGGTCAAGGAATGTGGGAGGAATTGGGAGATGCGGATGAAGGAGAAGCTGGAAAGAAAGCAAGGGGCTGCTTTCTTAAGGAATTGCATCTACTAGAAAGAGGCCAAGAGGAAAGTCAGGGAGAAACATGGCATGTTATTGTTGTAAACCTGGGAGAAAGATGATGATGTGCCTAGGCTGATGGAAGTGGAAATAGAGACAG